>NC_081556.1:30074943-30135168 GCF_963082655.1 Stomoxys calcitrans | reverse complement strand
TTTGCCTGAAATTTTGTGCGACTGATTCTTTCATAACCATCAACATACGTGTTTATTATGGTCTGAATCGGTCCATAGCCCGATACAGCTCCCATATAAATCGATCTCTCTATTTTACTTTTTGAGCTCACAAAGAGCGCAATTCTTATTCGAATTGGCTGACATTTTACACAGGTCTCCAACATATAATTTAATTGTGGTCCAAACCGGACTATATCTTGATATCGCTCTAATAGCAGAGCAAATCTTTTCTTATATCCTTTTTTGCCTAAGAAGAGATGCCAGGAAAAGAACTCGGCAAATGCGATCCATGGTGGAGGGTATATAAGATTCGGCCCGGCCGAACTTAGCACGCTTTTACTTGTTTTTTTTTTTTTTTTTTAAGAGACACATATGTCCAATGGCCTACTCGTCCATATCACTTTCAAGAAACTTCCTCAAATTTGCCTGTGCCAACATCTTGTTTATATTTGTCTACCTATGTATGTGTGCAATGCATGATTAAGCATTGGCCCTTTTTACTTTCCGCTTCTGTGAGGAATCTCATTTATTTGGTTTTTCTGATATTTTGCCTTTAACCTTTTCTTGAGTGTAGTAAAGTAGAACAGCAACAGCGCAAAAGTATTTTAAACAGGGTAATGCGGCATGAATGTTTCATACCTACTTGATGCTTGTGACGCATGTGTGCTGTGTAATGTTTAAAATAACGATGACTCATTTTACTATGTCATAAAACTCAGTTGCGCAGTCTGTGCTCAAAAAACATTAAAAGGTTGTCCTTTTGAGTGCAGAGTAGGTATGTGATGCCCTTTTTATACCCTCCACCATAAGATGGGGGTATACTAATTTCGTCATTCTGTTTGTAACTACTCGAAATATTCGACTGAGACCCCATAAAGTATATATATTCTTGATCGTCGCGACATTTTATGTCGATCTAGCCATGTCCGTCCGTCTGTCCGTCCGTCCGTCCGTCTGTCTGTCGAAAGCACGCTAACTTCCGAAAGAGTAAAGCTAGCCTCTTGAAATTTTGCACAAATACTTCTTATTAGTGTAGGTCGGTTGGTATTGTAAATGGGCCATATCGGTCCATGTTTTGATATAGCTGCCATATAAACAGATCTTGGGTCTTGACTTCTTGAGCCTCTAGAGAGCGCAATTCTTATCCGATTGGAATGAAATTTTGCACGACGTGTTTTGTTATGATATCCAACAACTGTGCCAAGTATAGTTCAAATCGGTCCCTAACCTGATATAGCTGCCATATAAACCGATCTTGGGTCTTGACTTCTTGAGCCTCTAGAGAGCGCAATTCTTATCCGATTGGAATGAAATTTTGCACGACGTGTTTTGTTATGATATCCAACAACTGTGCCAAGTATGGTTTAAATCGGTCCATAACCTGATATAGCTGCCATATAAACCGATCTTGGGTCTTGACTTCTTGAGCCTCTAGCGTGCGCAATTCTTATCCGATCAGAATGAGTTTTTGCACGAAGTATTTCGTTATGCTATCCAACAACTGTGCCAAGTATGGTTGAAATCGGTCCATAACCTGATATTGCTGTCATATAAACAGATCTGGGGATTTGACTTCTTGAGCTTCTAGAGGGCGCAATTCCTATCCGATTTGGCTGAAATTTTGCATGACGTATTTTATTTTTACTTTCAACAACTGTGTCAAATAAGGTTCAAATCGGTTCATAACCTGATATAGCTACCATATAAACCGATCTGGGATCTTGACTTCTTGACCCCTAGCGGTCGCAATTATTATCCGATATGCCTGAAATTTTGTACGATGGATCCTCTCATGACCATCAACAAACGTGTTTATTATGGTCTGAATCGGTCTATAGCCCGATACAGATCCCATGTAAATCGTTCTCTCTATTTTACTTCGTGAGCCCCAATGGGCGCAATTCTTATACGAATTGGCTGAAATTTTACACAGGTCTCCAATGTATAATTTAATTGTGGTCCGAACCGGACCATATCTTGATATCGTTTTAATAGCAGAGCAACTCTTTTCTTATATCCTTTTTTGTCTAAAAAGAGATGCCGGGAAAAGAACTCGACAAATGCGATCCATGGTGGAGGGTATATAAGATTCGGCCCGGACGAACTTAGCACGCTTTTACTTGTTTCTCATTTTTTTCCCCAAAAATCTCTTTCAATTTATTTCTTCCTACAAAGCCATCATAAATAAAGCCGCAGCCATTTTCAGCAAACAACAGTCTTTTCTGTAGCAAGCCTGCTGTTCTGAAATTGCAGAACTACTGCAATAGCAGCAGAACTATTGCTGCAATAGCAGCAAAATGAAATTTTTGAACAAATACTCCCTATTAGATTAGATCGGATGGGATTGTAAATCGGTCAAATTGGTTCATGTTTTGATGTAGCTGCCTTATAAACCAGTCTCCCTTTTAGACTTCTTCAGCTTCCGGAGGACGCAATTCTTATCCGAATTGGCTGAAATTCCGCAGGAGTCATTTTAGTATGACTTTCAACAACTATGCTAAGTGTGGTCTAAATCAGTCCATAAAAAACCGATCTCCCGATTTCACTTCTTGTGCTTCTAGGGGGGGCTCAAATATTATCCTTATTTTATTATAACTCGATTTGCTTGAAATTTCGGAGGTGATTTTTTTCTATCTTCTACTTCAAACTTCAACTTGATAGACCTCTTTTATAATTTAAAAAGTCATTCAAAGAACTAGCCACATGCGATCCATGGTGGAGGTTATATATGATTCGGCCCGGCCGAACTTAGCCCGCGTTTACTTGCTTTTAGTTAGAGAGCACCAAAAATGGTGGTTTACTTCCTGTGGTTTATATCTACAATGGCATGGGACGGTTTAAAATCCGCATTATCTGTAAGCCTAACCTTTATTAACCAAAACGGAAATCTAAATTGAATATACCCTACATCCTAGGGCAATGGGTAAAAAATCTTTTTTTGAAATGGTGTACATCATTTTCAATGAAATAAACGGAACTCCACATAAACGGAACTCCGCAGGCCAAAAAAAACCCATGATTTTATATGGCACAAACTTTTTGCTTTGTTACGAATATTTATTTTTTTGTTTTTCAATAAAAAATTAATATAATTTATTTGACTAATATTAAGGCATTATATTTAATTTGTTATGAATTCGATGTATTATTTACCTAAGTGAAAACAATTACAATTGATATGGGCCAATGGCATTCGATACAGATATTAATATTTAAATTGCACACATTCATCGGTTTTACATTTGATACTGCAGGAGACAAAAATGACACAAAGTTCATCAACAAACAACTTTAAATGGCCATTAGGTTAAATAAGGTTAGGTTAGTTTGAAAAGAGGGTGCAGATATCCGCCCCTTGACACAATGGACATACACCTAAACCAGTAACGGGTTTGTTGTGCGCTCTAAAAAATATTCACTTAATAATTATTCAGAGAGAGGTAAACTATGAAATTAAGCCACTGATTTGTCAATTTAAATGTTTTTCTGCTAAGGTATGTGCACTCTTTTTATGGCTCTAACTGTATATTTGGTGGCTATCGAAATATCAATAAATGAAAACAAAAATTTTTTGTTAGAACTTAATAACCCCTGCAAAACAAAACGACTATCATCTCATATAATTATGCAAAATTACCGCAAGCCAGTGTGAAATGAGTGGAAAAATACATTTGATTTTTCAAACAATTTCTAAACAAATTAACGGTTGAGTTGGCAAATAAATTGCAAAAGACAAAAAACGCAAAAAATTAATGTATTAAATATGTTTTTAAACTTAAATGATGACCGATATTTGCTGAATATTTTTTATACCTATCACCATAGGATGGAGGTTATAAAAATGTAGTCATTTTGTTTGTAACACATCGAAATATTGATCTGAGACCCCAGAAAGTATATATATTTTTGATCGTCTTGACATTCTCGATTTAGCCATGTCTGTCGAAAGCTCGCTTTCTTTCGATGGTGTTAAGTAAGCTGCTTGTAATTTTGCACAAAAAAAAAATCCCTGTTAGTGTAGGTCGGTTTGGATTGTGAATGCGCATAGTAACCGATATCGTATCTTGTCTTCTTGAGCCTCTAGAGGACGCTCAACAACCGTGCCATTTATGGACTTAATAGGTTCACAACCTGATATAGCTGCAAAAAACCGATCTTCGGATTTGACTTCTTAAACCTCCTGGAAGCGCAATTAACACCCGATTTGGTTGAAATTGTGCTCGTAAAGTTTAGCTATGTAGAGCTAGACCTAGACATTGATAAGTATACCGATCGACTCAAAATCACTTTTTGATTCGATTTAGCCATGTCCGTCTATGCGTCCGTCCGTCCGTCTGTGAGTCCATGTTTTCTTGTAATGAAAGTGCAGGTCGTATTTGTTGTCCAATCATCACGTAATTTTGCACATAACACTTTTTTAGCCCAAGGACAGACGCTATTTTGGTAAAAATAGGTTCAGATTTAGATATAGCTCCCATATATATGTATCGCCCGATTTCCACTTAAATGGCCGTAGTAGCAACAATTTTCAACCGATCTGCACAAAATTTGGCAGGGATTGTTTTGTTACCGAGCTTAATATATCTGCAAAAGTTCATAAAAATCGGTTCAGATTTAGATATAGCTCCCATATATGTGTATCAGCCGATTTGCACTTAAATGGCCGTAGTAGCAACAATTTTCAACCGATCTGCAGAAAATTTGTCATAAATTGTTTTATTACTAATCTTAACATATGTGCAAAATTACATTGATATCGGTTCAGATTTAGATATAGCTCTCATGTATATGTATCGCCCGATTTCCACTTAAATGGCCGTAGTAGCAACAATTTTCAACCGATCTGCACAAATTTTGGCATGGATTGTTATATCCTCCACCATAGAATGGGGGGTATACTAATTTCGTCATTCTGTTTGTTAATACTCGAAATATTCGTCTGAGACCTCCCCATTCTTGACCGTTGCGACATTTTATGTCGATCATGCCATGTCCGTCCGTCCGTCCGACCGTCTGTCGAAAGCACGCTAACTTTCGAAGAAGTAAAGCTAGTCGATTGAATTTTTGCACAAATACTTCTTATTAGTGTAGGTCGGTTGGTATTGTAAATGAGCCATATCGGGTCATGTTTTGATATAGCTGCCATATAAGCCGACCTTGGGTCTTGACTTCTAGAGCCTCTAGAGGGTGCAATTCTTATCCGATTAGAATGAAATTTTGCACGACGTGTTTTGTTATGATATCCAACAACTGTGCCAAGTATTGTTGAAATCAGTTTATAACCTGATATAGCTGCCATATAAACCGATCTTGGGTCTTGACTTCTTGAGCCTCTAGAGGCGCAATTCTCATCCGATATGACTGAAATTTTACGCGTGGTGCTTTGGTATATTTTCCAATAACTGTGTTAAGTATGATTGAAATCGGTTCAAAATCTGGTATAGCTGTCATATAAACCGATCTTGGATCTTGACTTCTTGAGCCTCTAGAAGGCGCAATTCTCATCCGATTTTGCTGAAATTTTGCATGAGGTGTTTTGTTATGACTTTCAATAACTGTGCTAAGTATGGGACATATCTATACATAACCTGATTTAGCTGTCATATAAACCGATCTGGGATCTTGACTTTTTGAGCCTCTAGAGGGTGCAATTATCATCCGATTTAGCAAAAATTTTGTACAACGGCTTCCTTCATGACCTTCAACATACATGTCTACAATGGTCTGAATCGATCAATAGCTTGATACAGCTCCCATGTAAACCTATCTCCCGATTTTTCTTCTTGAGTCCCTACAAGGCGCAATTCTTATCCGAATGAACTATAATATTACACAATAACTTCAATAATGATTAGTATTCTTTTATAGTCCGGAATCGGACTAAAACGTGATATAGTTCCAATAGTATAACAGTTCTTATTCAATATTCTTTGTTTGCCTAAAAAGAGATAGCGCGCATAGAACTCGACAAATGCGATCCATGGTGGAGGGTTTATAAGATTCGGCCCGGCCGAACTTAGCACGCTCTTACTTGTTTACAATGTCATCTTCTATGATCTCCAACATCCAAAACAAGTATGGTCCGAATCCGTTCATAACCTGATATAGCTCCAATAGAATAGCAATTCTTATCCAATATCCTTTGTTTGCCTATAAAGAGATACCGGGTAAAGAATTTGATATATGCGATAAGATTCGGCCTGGCCGAACTTAGCACACACTCTCACTTGCATTTTATAAAAATGTAATCTTTAGAGATGTTTTCTTTTAAAATATTGCTAGAAGTCAATATCGACACTACCTCAACCACAAACTTTGCATATATTTTGCAAATGTCCTATGTGGCGTATAATTTCTATATTAAAATTTAATAACACTCATACGACACACTGGCCTATGAGCAAACCACTTGGCACCACACTGCAGAGAAGTACACACAGCACACATTTTTAGATTCACAGTCACACATAGATATGCATATGTGTACAATTTTATACCATGCTGTTTCACTTTCACTTTGATGTGGAAAAGTACCAAATGTGTGTGCAATCTAATGTTACATACTTTTGTTGCCATGTGCCGGCAACATAAATCATTTGGCTTATAATGTTAATGTCCATAATAATCGCATTAACAAATTACTCTACGGTGAAGAGCTTCAATGCCAAACATTAAACCAAAATCCTTGAAAGTAGCACCCCCCTATCTCTCTTCAACTAACCGCAGACCAAATTTCTTATGTCTTATATAAGGGGAGGGGGAATGCCCCAGATGAGAGAAATGGTTATCGAGTGCTATTTCTGGAGTAGTAAGTGAATGCTAGGATAAACGAGTGGGTGGGTAGTTAATGTCTATTTCAGTATGTCATGCACGCACCATATACGAGACAAATGTTGTCATACTGCAAAATCAAAAGAAACTTTGGCAAAGCAAATCATACCCAGTCCCTTGCCGTCACTTGCTGTAACCGGATCATTAAGCCCACTCAAACATGCACGCAGAGTGTAGCAGAATTTTGTTACATCAAAATAATAAGCCGACATATAAATTTGATGGTAGATGATATTTTATGAGGCGTATATTTGAAATGTATTAAAATAGCCACATTGCAATTAACATTAAATTTAACTATATGCGAAGAGATAAAAACATTATAATTATAACAAAATTAGATTAACTAAAGTAATTATGGTGGGCACCATGACAATTATCATTATCTCGATTAGGTTATTTATGGACAAAATGAACAACTAGCTGAACGTTGGCATGTCCGTTGGTTCGCACATACATAATAGCAAAATTAGTATTACCTAAATCGTTGCCACTAAAATAATACATTTTTGGAGAAGGCTAATAATATTAAAAAAAAAATACTATTAAATTTCCATAAAATATTTCAAAAATTTAAAAAAAAGAAACAAAAACTATGTCTGTGGATGGAACCATTACCGACTTTAAAAAGGTGGGTAAAGAATCTTATACTGAAACATCAGGCAGTGCAGTGACAGGAAAGTCAATGTAGCCTAATGAGCAGTGAGCGGACGATGAGACCATCACCCATTACCAAGAAGCCCATTTAATGGAGGACTAATGATTGAGGTTATCCAGATAAACCTCCTCCAGAGTGAGACTGCTACGCACGCTCTGATAAAGAAAATTAGCAAAGGCCTTAGACCAGTACCGGGTGGACACGGTCCTTAGAGACTGGATAATCCATATGCTAAGGAACAGGTGGATAAATTGTGTGTCCCATGGCATAAATATAAGGGAAAAAGTGGCACAGGGGACATTTTATCGCCACTGCCATGGGTGACCACTACTTATGACTTATTAGGAATGCTGACTGAGGAGGGATTTGAACCCGTCTGCTACGCAGACGATGTTATAATACTTCTAAGGGGTAAAGATCCGAACTAGCTATGCAGAAGGGACGAAAGGACCTGGCATATGACTGGACTAGACGCAGAGGTCTCAATGTTAACCCCGAGAAGACTGAAATATGTCTGTTCACGAGAAGACGAAGGCTGGCCAATTTAACGCACCACGTTTCCTCAATAAGACGATTTCGATATTTTTCAAGGTCAAATACTTAGGTGTGATCATGGACAGGAAACTGAATTGGAAGTGTTACATTCAGGAGCATACTGAGAAGGCACACAGATGTTGGGCACTATGTAGGTGAACCGTAGGTTCGAAATGGTGCTTGAATCCTAGAATAGTCCACTGGCTTTACAGGAGCGTGGTAAGACCAATACTTACTTACGCCGCAGTAGTTTGGTGTACTGCTATGGAGAAAAAGTGCAACATAAGGACCATACAACCGTGTTCAGAGAACATGTGGTCTTGGCATAGGCGAAGCGATGAGGACCACGCTCAATAGGGCACTGGAGACTATTCTGGATGTACGACCCATTGATACATAGATTAAGTGTGAGGCAGCCACTGAGGCTATGAGACTTAAGGCGATGGTAGAATGGATTGAGAATGGGGGCAGCTCATACCATCGCGATATAATCGAGGCGACGATAGGAAACCTGGAAGGAAGGGAAGAGGTTACCGATTGGATACCTGAGATGAACCTGGAAGTCGAGTGCGAGGCACTGCTGACATCGGCATAGTCTTGGATTGAAGGAATCCTAGTATTGTCATCTGGAAGATCATGTTACACGGATGGATCAAAGCTAGAGGAAAGAGTGAGCCTGTGGGTTTACATTGAAAACCCAGGGACTGAGATCTGTTTTAGACTGCCTGACCATAATACGGTCTTGCAGGCGAAGATCCGGGCGAACACGGAAAGCATGAGGTGGTGTGGTGCTAGCGCTAAGACGCCGAGTATGAACATCTTTATGGACAATAAACAGGACATAAGAGCAATAACAACCAGGACGGTAAGGTCACAAACAGTCTTGCAGTGTAAGAAGAAGATAAACGGCTTCTCTGAGGATGGCAAAATCCGCATCGCTTGGGTGCCACGCCATAACGGAGTAAGGGGAAATGAAAGGGCAGACGATTTGGCGGTGAAGGCCAAAAGACTGCCGTCAATAAACTTGGTTAACCCGAAGCCTTTCGGGTCGACGAAGTCCGAGTTAAAGGAGTGGGCGACGAATGCGCATGCATTGTGGAACAGCGAAACGGTCGGTAGGACGGTGAAAATCCTATGAGGGGATCCAGATCGTAAGAAGACGAGGCTATTACTGAAAGGAAGTAAGAAGGAGGTCAGTATAGCTATTGGCGTCATAACGTGACACATAAGACTACGAGCTCACTTATGTAAAATCGGGGCGGCAAGTGATAGCATGTGTAGGGCATGCGGGGAAGATGATGAGACGTTGGAGCATTACCTTTGTCATTGCCCGGCCTTCGCGTACAACAGATACCGGTACTTAGGTGGAGACACAGTGAACCAACTTAGGGGAATAGTATTGAAAACAATTAAGGATTTTGTAAGTAGCACGGAATTCCAAACTTAAAATTTTCTTTAAAGAGGTTGCTTAATAGTTGTTAGAGCGCTCAACAAGCCGATTACTGGCTTAGGTGTATGTCCATAGTGCCATGGGGCGGATTAATATCTACATCTTCTTTTTAACCTAACCTAACCTAACCTAACAAAGTTTCTAGACTGAACAATATTAACTACCAATTATTCTATGCTAACTCTGCTACTCGGCCGAGGACCTGTGTTATATGTCATAAAGTTTAAATTTTGTATTTTCCACAAAGTCGGATGATTATCGACTCTCCGACACTGCTACCCACGTCGGAGCTGCAACGTCTGGCGAGTAAGCCAAAACAAACACGAAATGAGGCATTAATAGGGGGCGATGGGAACTCTCAACACATTTCGTGGGGTAGCGGGGCCAAGTGTTAGCAGAATTCTTGAATTAATGCGAATCTGAGAGATAGTGTGGTCAGAAGGCGGGTGACTTGAGGAACGCCCCAAGGAGGGGTGTTCTCACCGATTCTTTGGAACCTCGTGATTAATGAATTCTAATGGATCTCTGTGGGGACGGCACGAGGATTATCGCTTATGCGAACGACGCCGTGCTGCTGGTCCGAGGCAGGTTTCAGTCGACGATAAGCGAGATCATGGTAGGGTCACTGAGGAGATTGTCGCGATGAGGTACCAGAAATGGGTTGAGGACCAACCCAGGAAAAGACGGGGCTGGTGCTCTTCACGCGTAAATATAAGATACCGGAGTTCGGACTCCCGTCCATGGACGGGGTCACCTTGCGGCTTTCGAAGGAAGCGAAGTACCTAGGCATAGTCCTCGATTCGAAACTGTCCTGGAAAGGGAACACCGAGGAAAGAAGCCGTAAGGAGCGTGCTCTTTTTACTCCTGCAGCAGAATGTTCGCTAGGACGTGAGGGGTGACTCCTAAGATGATTTATTGGATGTTTGTGGCCATCGTGAGGCCAGTACTGGCCTATGGAGCACTGGTATGGTGGAATGCTGTAGGAAAGGGGATGAGTGCGAGGGAGGTCGAGAAAGTCTGCGTCGGGATCACTGGGGCATTGATATCCGCACCCCAGGCAGGCCTGGAGGCCATGCTGGATATACAGCCCATTGGGGCCTATATTTGGCATTGCGCCGCCAGGGTCGCGCTTACGCTGAGGGAGCTCGGCATGATGAAGAAGGATGGTTGCGGCCACAGTTCGATTCTGGGTCGGGATCACAAGGGCACTGAGATCCGCACTGCAGGCTGGCCTGGAGGCGATGCTGTATATGCTGTCCATTGGGCCCTATATGTGGATCTGCGCCGTCAGGGTCGCTCATAGGCTGAGGGAGCTCGGAATGCTGAAGGAGGATGGTTGCGGCCACAGTTCGATTCTGGGTGTTATGGATATGGAGGGTAGACTGATTAGGAACTCCGACCACCTGGTACTAGTGCCGACTGGAGTGAGGGCATTCGCAATTCGATTTCCTGAGGGGGACGAATGGAGGGCGAATGCTGTATTTGAGGAGGATGAGACCTCGATCTGCACAGATGGCTACAAGATGAAGTCAGGGACTGGATTGGGGATCTACTCTGATGCACTCAATATCGGTATATCCCTGAGACTGCCGGACGAGTGTACGATCATGCAGGCAGACGTCAGTGCCATTGCATTGGACGCAAGTTAAGGGATGGTAAGGGATTTACCGCCCTCGAAACTCAGAATTTATGTGGACAGCATGGCGGCGCTCAAGGCCTTAGGGTAGAGGATGGTGAGGTCGAGATGCGTGGCAGATTGTTTGGAGTCCCTGGTAAGGATCCGGTCCCACAATGTGACGCTGACATGGGTTCCAGGGAATGAGAGGGCGAACGAGTGCGCCGGACGAGTGTACAGTCTTTCAGGCAGAGATCAGTGCCATTGCAGTGGCCGCAAGGTAAGAGATGGTAAGGGATTTACCGCCCTCGAAACTTAGAATTTATGTGGACAGTATGGTGGCGTTCAAGGCCTTAGGGTCGAGGATGGTGAGGTCGATATACGTGGCGGTTTGTTTGGAATCCCTGAATAGTCTCCGGGCCCACGATATGACGCTGACATGGGTTCCTGGGCACGAGGAGATTCCAGGAAATGAGAGGACGGACTAGTGCGCCAGGAGGGGTTCGTCTGCGCCGGGCGGACCAGTCATCTGTCTCGCCTACAAGCCATTTGTCAAGCTACTCAACCCAGTAGATGGGATGGCCGGGGCTTTCAGATTTTATGTCAGCATTTTACTCTAATTTCAGAATCCTTCTCTCTGAAACTTATATGGTTCTAAGCGGTCTATATTTAAATGCATTTGATTGGTTTGTCCCCCAGACACTGATATACATGTTTATATCAGATTCATACTCTACCCTTAAATACCTTTTACTTGGCTCCCATATTGTACTGATTGTGCTACATATGTATATCTATATAGCACTGAGTACCCAAGATTCGTAGAAGCCCAATTTACACATTTTAATGTGTCCTTACTAGCATCGCAATATAATACCGTTTGCAGTCACGCATAAACTTTCATTAAAGTGTCATCATATAGGTCTTATGACTACCACATGACAGTCTGACATTTGTGTATTTGTGCAAAGTGGCAAAAATACAATGCACATTACACACACTGACAACTGCTGTGGTAGACATTCATATGTATTATTGCATTACTGTTCTATGGGAGTACTGTTTGCATTCCCCTAAAGCAATTTTACCATACCATAGACAGTTTCATTCTCTCTCATTTCCACCCTTCCCTAAAACTCTCTTCTTCCGAACCATGCTGCAGCGAGCAATATAAATACATGCATTGAAATTACAGTCAGTTGTGTGGAGCTAAGAGTGTGTGAGTGTGCTTTCAACACAAACGAGCCATTAAAGCAACAAAGTTGCAATACTACTTTTCATTAAATCAAAAGATGATGAGCGTTTTTGACGCTGTATAGCGGTTTCATATTTCTAAAACAAAAATGCTGTTTAATATTGAAATATGGACCACTGGTCACACAAAGGTTCTGACAGAGGAGCTCAAATGGAAAATGAAAGTGTTGCCAACATCAAAAACAAATGAGATGCCACAGACATACAATACAAAAAGATACGGCATTTGAAAAAGTCGCTTAGGGATAATTTTGAAGACATAGATGGCATTGTATTCTTTAGGATGGGAGCACTATCACATCTTATATTTAACAAGTAAAAGCGTGCTAAGTTCGGCCGGGTCGAATCTTATATAGCCTGCACCATGGATCACATTTGGCAAGTTCTTTGAAAGACTTTTTCAATATATATGAGTTATATCAAGTTATTCACCGATATGGAACGTACTTGTCATGGCTGTTAGAGATCATAGAAGAATACCAACTCCAAAATTTCAATTTCCCTCCAGTGGTTCGAGTGTGTAATTGGAAGATCGGCTTATATCGCAGCTATATCAGGTTATCAACCGATTTAGATCATACTTAACACTAAAACACCACGAAGTCAAGACCCAACATCGGTTTTAAAGGCAGCTATATCAGGTTATGAACCGATTTTAACCATACTTAGCACAAAGACGACGTTTAATTAATTTCAGCCAAATCGGATTAGAATTGCGCCCTCTAGAATCTCAAGAAGTATAAACGGGAGTTCGGTTTATATGGCAGCTATAGCAGGTTATCAACTGATTTGAACCAAATTTAGCAATGATGTTGGAAATGATACAAAAACATGACGTGCAAAATTTCAGCCAAATCGGATAAAAATTGCTCCCTCTAGAGGCTCAAGAAGTCAAGACCCAAGATCGGTTTTAAAGGAAGTTTTACCAGGTTACAAACCGATTTGAACCAAACCCAGCACGGTTGTTGGAAGTGATGCTAAAACACTATGTGCAAAATTCCAGCCAAATCCGATAAGAATTGTGCCCGCTAGAGGCTCAAGAAGTCAAGACCCGAGATAGGTTTATATGAAAGCTATAACAAACTATAGACCGATTTATCCCATACGGACGGATGGACGGACGGATGGACGGACGGATGGACGGACGGATGAACGGACGGATGGACGGACGGATGGTCGGACAGATGGACGGAAGGATGGACGGACGGACGGACGGATGGACGGACGGATGGACGGACGGACAGATGGACGGACGGACGGAATTTGAATTTGAAAAATGAATTTGTGCTTTTTTTGTCTGTTCCGTATAGACTCCAAAACGTCTGAACCAATTTTCATGAAATTTTCACAGATGGGGAATAATGATCCTGTGGTAAAAATAGGGTACTAAATTTTTTGTTATCTGAAGGGGCGGACCCTCCCCCTTACCCTTATTTTCAGAAACGCCAGATGGGTTGTGCTATTTAAGCAAATTTTTGTGTGCTCTCTTATGGTAACCTAGAAACAAAAATTTGATATCCAAATTATGGATGGGGTACCTAGGGGGGACGCCCCACCCCCAAAGCCTACCAAATATATTTTATGTAAAAATCAGTTTGTGTTTGTTTGTAGGTTTGTTTGTTTGTGTGTTCTTTATAGACTCAGAAACGGCTGAACCGATTTTCTTGAAATTTTCACAGATGGTGCATAATGACCCCGCGGTGATCATAGGGTACTATTTTTTTGATATCTGAATATCTGACCCACCCTCTTACCCTAAATTTCAGAAACGCCAGATCTCGGAGATGGGTGGTGAGATTTAATCGAAATTGTTTGTGCTCTCTTATAGTACCCTAAAAATAAAAATTTGGTATCTAAATTTCGGTTAGGTTACCTAGGGGGACCGCCCCATTCTAAAACCTACCAAACCTATATTTAGACCAATCACGACAATATGGGTCTGAAATGAAAGGTATTTAGGATAAGAAAACGTATCTGACATCCAATTGTCGGACCATGTGTTAGGGGGACCACCCCAACACCTAAAACACCCCTAAATCGGACATATTTACCGATCATTGTAATATGGGACTCAAATGAAAGGTATTTGCGAGTAGAATACTAATCTAATATCCAAATGTGGGACAAATTCTCTGGGGGTACACCCCCTCCCCAAAATAGGACTTATTTACTATAAGATTATATATTAGATTAGTATTCTACTCGCAAATACCTTTCATTTGAGCAATATGGGGCTCAAATAAAAGGTATATGAGTGTAGAATACGAATCTGATGTCCAAATGTTGGAAGACACCTCTAAAGAGGACAAAGACACCTCTAAAGACGACAAATTTGAGACCTTAGCAATATGGGGCTCAAATGATAGATCTTTGGGAGTAAAGCACGAATCTGATTTTAATATGCGGAAAAAGGTGTCAATGGGGCCACCCCACCCAATAACACCACTCAAATAGGACGTATTTGCTGACCATCGCAAAATGGAGATGAAATGAGAGATATTTTAGGGCCAAGTCACTGGCCCCAAAACACCCGCAAGCCAGTCATGTTTGGCAACTATGAGAATTTGGGACACAAATAAAAGGTATTTGGGAGTAGGCCATGAATCTGTTATCAACATTAGGGACCATCTATATAATGGACGTCCCACCCCCATAATAATCCCCCAATAGGACATATTTGCTCACCATGGCAATTTGGGTCGTAAAGAGTATGGAGCTCGATATTTATTATTTTTTAGAGCCCATACTTCAAACCGGACATATCTGCTGACTTTTGCAATAAGGTGTTTGTTTGAATGAAAGGTATTTGCGATTAGAAAACGAATTTGAGGCCAACGGCAATATGGGGTTCAAATAAATGATATTTGAGACTAAAGCACAATGCTGATATATTTTCAGGGCTAAGAGGTTGGGGGACCACCCTACTCCCTAAATCGGACATATTTACTGACCATGTCAATGTGGGGCTCAATTGAAAGGTATTGGGTAGTAGAGCACGAAATTGATACCCACTTTTGGGACCGATTTTCTGGGGGTCTACCCCTTTCCCAAAACACCCCACAAACAGCAATTATTTACTACCCGTCACAATGCGGACCTCAAATAAAGGTATTTGGGAGTAGAATATGAATCTGATATCCAAATGTGGCAGCATGTATTTAGGGCACCGCACCTTCCCCACAAAACACCGCCCAAGGTGTATAAATTATTTATAAATTAACCAACTACACTTATTGATCTCTATATAAATAAAATATCAATGAAAGATGGGGTCCATTTTCACTAACGACATCTGGTATATTTTAAGCTTTTGGAGATGCGGAATCGACTAACTCCTAAATTTTATAATTCCAAAAAAAAAAATAACTTAAAATTCAGAAAATGTTGGTATGAGCGACTACACATCAACTATCTTTTTTGGGAGTACAGTAAATTTGTCATTCCGTTTGCTATCACACAAAAGAGGTATGCTTTTGCAATCCCAACTTGCCGTAGGAATATGATATGAATGGCTCGTGGACATTTCAATTATGTTCATATTACCAATGAATCCGAAAGATTTTTCATTATTCAATGCGATTACGCGTTGCACACGTGCAAGTATCAACAATATTTGCCTTTTGGGCAGATTTATTTTCAATTTCGTTTGCAATGTAATTGAAGAAGCTTCAATCACAAGAGGACATATTACCTTATTGACAGCCCACAGCCATTGCGAAAATGTACAGCATCAACTAGTTTGTCTGTTTCCAGCATTTTAAAAATTCCACTCAATTGTTCCGGGAAATGACAAATAATACGGGCACTTATCCAATCAGATCATCATTAAATTAAAATTAATTTAAATTTTTAAATGCATAGAGAAAATTATCCAAATTTCCTCAAAAACTTACTTTAGAAAATGGGGTAACAAATGTAGTATGTGGGTCTATAACTTTCTGGAAAAATATTAGGGGTTCTAAGGCAACTCATTGTTACATAAATTTTTCAGCGAAATCGGGCTCAATATGGCAGGTTTGTCCAAACATTGCCCAATGTGGACCATATTCAGCTAAGATGTCGAGGAGGCCGGTGGAATCAGCAATGATGTCGAGAAGGCAGATCTATATGACAACTGTATCAAATCAAACTTCAAATCCTATGCCATGAGATGTAGGCAATATTCTGCAAAGGTATAGAGGACTGCAATACAGCTCATTATTCCAACTTTCAGCAAAATCAGGTTCCATATGCACCATTCATGTGCTTTGAATGATAAGTTCAGTATATATAGCAGCTTTATCGAGAATCTTAAGCGAAATTGGATAACAAATACAACACTCCTAGCCTCAGAAATATGTCTCGAAAATCGGACTATATGGCAGCTTTTTATGATATGGCTGCTATATTCCAATATAATGCATGGAAATCGGATAGAACGTCGTGCTACTCACAAAATACTTAAAAATCTTCCAAACTACGCCCCTAAGATGGCTTAAGACTGGTAACGTATAAACAATTAAGTGTCGCTACCTGTTGATCCTTAAGCGGTAAATGCCGATGTTTAAATTTGGACAAATTTGTTATAAGGTACTCATAAGTTTCCACGCCATATCGGCCCATACTTTGATACCAAAACACCACCTGAAAAATTTCGGTCAAATAGGACGAGAATTGCGCCCTCTAGAGGCTCAAGAAGTCAAGACCCAAGATCGGTTTATATGGCAGCATTTTTAAAACATGGACCGATTTGGCCCATTTACAATCCAAACCGAACCACACTTATAAAAAGTATTTGTGCAAAATTTCAAGCAGCTAGCTTTACTCCTTCGAAAGATAGCGTGCTTTAGACAGACGGACGGATGGACGGACGGATGGACCAACGGATGGATGGACGGACGGATGGACTGACGGACGGATGGACGAACGGACGGACGGATGGACGGACGGATGGACGGATGGACGGACGGATGGACGGACGGACGGACGGTCGGACGGATGGACGGATTGACGGATGGACGGACGGATGGATGGATGGACGGACGGATGGGTGGACGGACGGACGCAAGGACGGACGGAGGTGTTTCAAACAGAATGACGAAATTAGTATACCCCCATCCTATAGTGGAAAGTATAAAAAGGGTACGGATATTAATGCGCCCCATGCCACTATGGACATACACCTAGTATTTGGCTTGTTGTGCGCTCTAAATACTGAAAAAGTCACTTTGAAAAAGAACATCTATCTTAGGAATCCCGTGCTACTTCCAAAATCCTTAATTGTTTTCCATGCCACGGTTCATATCTGATATTGTGTCTCCACCTAAGAACGGATGGACGGACGGATGGACGGACGGACGGATGGACGGACGGATGGACGGACGGACGGACGGATGGACGGACGGATGGACGGACGGATGGACGGACGGATGGACGGACGGATGGACGGACGGATGGACGGACGGATGGACGGACGGATGGACGGACGGACAGATGGACGGATGGACGGACGGATGGACGGACGGATGGACGGACGGATGGACGGACGGATGGACGGACGGATGGATGGATGGACGGATGGACGGACGGATGGACGGATGGATGGACGGATGGACGGACGGACGGATGGACGGACGGATGGACGGACGGATGGACGGACGGATGGAAGGACGGATGGACGGACGGATGGACGGACAGATGGACGGATGGACGGACGGATGGACGGACGGATGGACGGACGGATGGACGGATGGATGGACGGATGGACGGACGGATGAACGGACGGATGGACGGACGGATGGACGGACGGATGGACGGACGGATGGACGGACGGATGGACGGACGGATGGACGGATGGACGGACGGATGGACGGACGGATGGACGGACGGATGGACGGACGGATGGACGGACGGATGGACGGACGGATGGACGGACGGATGGACGGACGGATGGACGGACGGATGGACGGACGGATGGACGGACGGATGGACGGATGGATGGACGGACGGATGGACGGACGGACGGATGGACGGACGGATGGACGGACGGATGGACGGACGGATGGACGGACGGATGGACGGACGGATGGACGGACGGATGGACGGACGGACGGACGGACGGATGGACGGACGCATGAACGGACGGATGGACGGACGCATGAACGGACGCATGGACGGACGGACAGATGAACGGACGGACGGATGGACGGACGGATGGACGGACGGACGGATGGACGGACGGATGGACGGACGGACGGACGGACGGACGGACGGACAGACGGACGGATGGACGGACGGATGGACGGACGAACGCACGGACAGACGGACGGTCGGAGGTGTTACAAACAGAGTAACGAAATTATTATACCCCCATCCTATGGAGGAAGGTATAAAAAGGGTATGGATATTAATCCGCCCCATGCCACTATGGACATACACCTAGTAATCGGCTTTTTGTGCGCTCTAAATACTGAAAAAGTAACTTCGAAAAAGAACATCTAACTTAGGAATTCCGTGCTTCTTACAAAATCCTTAATTGTTTTCCATGCCACGGTTCATATCTGGTATTGTGTCCCCACCTAAGTAATAGCCTCGTCTTCTTATGATCTAGGTCTCCCCATAGGATTTTCGCCTCTTACCGACCGTTTCGCTGTTTCACAGGGTTGCATGCAAATTCATCGCCCACGCCCCTTGCTCAGACTGAATTGACCCGAAAGGCTTCGAGTTTATCAGGTTTATTGACGGCAATACTCTGGCCTCCATTGCTAAATCGTCTGCTTTCTAATTCCCAGTAACTCCATATAGACCCGGTATTCAAACGATGAGGATCGTGCCATCTTCGGAGAAGTTGCTATTCTCCTTCTTACATTCCAAGACTGTTCGTGATCTTACCGTCCTGGTTGTTATTGTCCAAATGACCTGTTTAGTTTCCCTAAAGAAATGATTGCTCGGAAAGAAATTATGCTCAGGCAGTCTAAAACAGATCTCAGTCCCTGGGTTCTCCATGTAGACCCCCAGGACCACTCTCTTTTCTACCTTTGATCCATCCGTGTAACATGATATTCCAGATGAAAATACTGGGGTTCCTTCAATCCAAGACTGTGCTGCTGGCAGCAGTACCTCCCTCCCTCGTCTTAAGTGTTGTCTCAAGTATCGGATCGGAAACATTTTCCCTTCCTTCCAGGTTTCCTATCGTCGCCTCGATTATACCGCAATGGTATGAGCTGCTCTCATCCTCAATCCATTCTCCCATGGCCTTAAATCTCATAGTCCCAGTGGCTTCTTCACATTAAATCCGTATGTCAATGGGTCGGATATCTAGAATAGTCTCCAGTGCCCTAGTGCCCGTGGTCTTCATCGCTCCGCCTATGCCAAGACATCACGTTCTCTGAACTTGTTGTCTGGATCTTTCGTTGCACTTTTTCTCCACATTAGTCCAAACTACTGAGGCGTAAGTAAGTGGACTATCCTCGGATTCAGGCCCCATTTCGAGCCTACGGCCCGTCTACATAGAGCCCAACATCTGTGAGCCTACTCCGTATGCTCCTGAATGGGACACTTCTAATTAATTTAATGTCATAACGGAGGTTCCAAATTTCAGCCAAACCGGATGAAAATTGAGTCTTCTAGGGACTCAAGAAGTCAAAACCGGGAATCGGTTTATATGGAGGCTATATCCAAATCTGAACCGGTATGGGCCATTTGCAATCCATAACGATCAACATCAATGGGAAGTATCTGTGCAAAAGTTCAAGCGGCTAGCTTTATGCGTTCGACCGCAAACGTGAGTTTGATAGACGAACGGACGGACGGACATGGCTAGTACGACTCAGAATGACGAGACGATCCGGAATTTATATACATTATGGAGTTGCAGATCAATATTTCCAGGTGCTACAAATGGAATGGCTAGATTTGTATACCCCCATTCTATGGTGGTGGGTATAATAAAACACAGCAAATATTGAAAACAATTGACCTAAGAATGACATAGGGTGCCTGGAAAATGTTGCCCTTTTCCTCCTGTTATATCTCAATCTGCATTGATTTGCCTTCTTAGAAACTCTTACCCAGCACTTTGGTTGGTATTAATTATTCTATGATGAAACAACATCACATGTAGCAAAAATCCCATTACACTGCTCTACTCAACCAATAATGCAGAAACATAATTCACAATACAGTTTTTTAGCCATTGCCGACATTGACACACATTGTGTTTTTCTTGCATATAGCAGCTCTTTCTGTTTGTTACATGTGACATTGTAGACTTAATGACTTTTTCACACAGAGGATTCTTTATAGCGCGAGCATTCATGGGCATCCAAGTTTGCATCTCACCATTAAATCTTTGTGAGCTGATGAAAAGAAATGACGATGACGACAATGGCAACAGCAACAGCAACGACGAAAAACAAATAACGATCATTTGCCATTTTGACTACAGTTTGCTTTATAGCCTGAAACCATAGAAGAAAACAAATGCGAGGAAAAGCTCAAAAGTTTCATTTTCGAAAATTTCATTTCCTCAACTTGTCGTTTGGTTTTTGTGTTTGTCTTGTTCGTTAAGGAAATAGTAAGGACCTGTTTTAATGAGAAAACTTTCGCTTATTTTCTTTTGTAATGTTAATGACACAACCTATGACGACAATGTCAACAGCTGTAATAGATTTAAAATCAAGAGGAAGATTGGGTTTTTTTCTTGAGCTGAGTAACATTGTTGAGGACCGAGTCATAGATGAAATAAATTTTCACAAGAAATTAAAAAAAAAAAAATAATGCAAATTATGGTTTACTAGCTGGACAGGGCCCGCTCCGCTGCGCCTTCTTTAACACTCTAATATCTATATAGGGTGGGGACACTTCGCCCTGAATGTGGATATCGTGCTACTGTAGCCTATGTCCGCCTGTGACGCTGAACGCCTGCGTTCGAATCCAAAATTTAAAGCGGTGGTTATACCCTCTTAATGCAGGCAACATTTGCGAGGTACCATACCACGCATGGTCATGTAAAAAATTCTCCCCAAAAAAGGTGTCGCACTGCTGCACACCGTACGGACTCGGCTATAAAAAGGACCCTTATAGTTGATAAACTCAACTTGAATCGGAATGCACCCATTGATGTATGAAAAGTTTGCCCGTGCTCGGTTCCTGGGCAAATTTTTACTCTACTCCCAAATGACTTTCATTTGACCCCATATTACTGTATTGTTAAATATTTCGGGTTTAGGGGGTATTTCGGGGGTGGTCACTTGGCTAACATAGTAAATATAAGACTCGTGGTCTACTTTCAGAAACTTTTCGTATGAGTCCCATAATGGCATGATCGATAAATGAGTTGTCTTTGAAGGTGGGGTGGACCCCAGGGTCTTTGTCCAGAAAATGAATATAAATTTCCCGAAAATCAATAAATTTTCACCCCAAAAAGCTTTTATATAATAGGGCGGTATTTTAGGATGGGACGGTTTCCCAAACACATGGTTCTATATTGTCGTGATTGGTCTATATATCAATTTGGCGGGTTTTGGGCTGTCCCCGCAGCACCCGTCCCCAACAAAAGAATCGCATTACCAATCTCCGAGATCAGGTATTTTTGAAATTAGGGTAATGAAAACTGCGTTTTAGGGAAGACATTTCTACTCAAATATGGATATCAAATTCATGTCCACTCCCAAATCCCTTTACTTTGAACCCCATTTCGTTATGGTGGTTAAGTGTGAACGGTTTTGAGGGTGTTTTGGGCCTGAGGAGGCCACCAGCACCTAAAAATAGACATCAAATTCGTTCTTAACCCCCAAATACCGTTGATTTGAGCTACACATTGCTATAGTTGAAAATGAAGTTCAGTTTAAGGGGTGATTAAGGGCGTACCCCCAAAATTGGATATCAAATTCGTGTTCTACTCTCAAATAACTTTCATTTGAGGCCCAAATTGTCATAATGTGTCAAATTACCCATTTGACGTACCTTTAGGAGGAAAAGCGCCACCTTGACTTGAACGCAAATTTTAATGTCATATTCGTAATCTACTCCCTAATACCTTTCATTTGAGTCCCATATAGCCATAGTCGGCTAATATGCCCATTTGGGGGTATTTGGGGGTGGGCAACCGCCCATTACTTGGAATTTATATTTTATGCCATATTTGTAATCTACTGCCTAATAATTTTCATTTGAGTACCATATTGACATGAACTTCGAATATATCTGTTTAGAGGGTTGGAGGGCCCGCTGGGTACTTGGACCCAAATTTTAATACCATATTCGTATACCATATATCTGGTCTGCAATTCCTATCCTTTCCTTGGGGTTGGGGCGGCCCAATGGGTACTTAAACTCAAATTGGATACTGTATTCGTATTCTACTCTCCAATACCTTTCATTTGATATCTATATTGTCCCGATCGGTCCACTATCGATTTTAGGTTGTGTTTTTCCATAAGGGGGAGGGTCCGTCCCCCTTTCCTTTTGGGCGTTTTTGTGAGGATGGGGTGACCCCCTGTACTTCGACATGAATTTGTATGGCAGATGCGTTATCTATTCCTGCATACTTTTCATTTGATACCCATATGGTCCTTATTGGTCCACTTTTGATTTTGGTTGGTGTTTTTAAGGTAACGGTGGAGGGTCCGCCCCCTTTTGTTGTCAATAAATTATAAAGCCCATTCCTACTTCCTAACCATATTTCTAATGTACTCCCGAATAACTTTCATTTCAGTCCCATATTGTCATGTTTGTCAAATAAATCTCTTTTAAGGGGTTTTGGGGGGCTGGGGCGTCCCCCAGGTACTTGGGCCCAACTTTGATTACGAAATACGAACTCTTTTTTCACTTTTCACTTTTATTTTTGGGTAGTACTCTTGGGGTAAGGGGGAAGGTCCGCCTCCCTCCCAATATCAAAAAATTATTATCCTTCCAGACCAACCTACACAATCTGGCAAAATTTCATGGTAATCGGTTCAGCCGTATATACGAAACAAACATATATATGTAACATTTCTTGTTCTGTTCCACCCTATGACATAAAAGCCCTATGTGCATCGAAATGCCATTTTTGTAATAATTTTTTCCATTGTAAAACAAAATTCTATATCAATGGCATAAACAAAATGCGAAAGAAACCTTGAAAAACGGAAATTAAAAACGTTGGTGACAAAGAAAGAAATGAAAACATTGTTAGTGGCATCACCATACACTGAGTTGCATGTCTATGGGGCCGTCCCACCGCCACCTCCATCTCCTGATGGAGGTGGTCCACATGAGAACTGAGGAGACAGCCCGTCGCAGTTCGGAGGGCGGCATTCTGACAGATCTGAATATTATTCCACTGCGTGTCACAAAGTTGACGAGACCACACTGGCGCTGCATAACTTACCACAGGCCGGCCAATTGCTTTGTACGTGGTCAACAAGGTTTCTTTGTCTGCACCCCAAGTGCTGCCAGCGAGTGACTTGAGGACCTTGTTTCTACTTTTGACTTTTTTACTGATTGCTGTGGCATGTGAGGAGAATGTGTAAGAGCTGTCAAATGTGACGCCAAGTATTTTGGGACACTTGATGGTCGGAATCATTTCTCCATCGACCATCACAGTCAGCTCAGTATTCACCTCACGCGTATTTGTAGTGAACTGTGTGGCTGAAGATTTGGTGGCGGATATCTTCAGATTTCTTGCAGCGAAATATGAGGCAAGCTCGTTGAGGTAGACGTTCAACCTATCGCAGATGTCATCAATGGGTGGAGAGCCTGATGCCATGATCATATTGTACAATCGTCCGCATATGATACGATCTCTATGCCGTCTGGAGGGGGGGTAGGATGGAGGATAGGTAGAGGTTAAACAGTGCCGGAGATATCACCCCACCTTGGGGAATTGCCTGTTTCACTCTACGGTGTTTCGACTTCTTATCCCGAGTGACTTGAGGACCTTATTTCTACTTTTGACTTTTTTACTGATTGCTGTGGCATGTGAGGAGAATGTGTAAGAGCTGTCAAATGTGACGCCAAATATTTTGGGACACTTGATGGTCGGAATCATTTCTCCATTGACCAACACAGTCAGCTCAGTATTCACCTCACGCGTATTTGTAGTGAACAGTGTTTCTTGCAGCGAAATATGAGGCAAGCTCGTTGAGGTAGACGTTCAACCTATCGCAGATGTCATCAATGGGTGGGGGGCCTGATGCCATGATCATACAATCGTCCGCATATGATACGATCTCTATGCCGTCTGGAGGGGGTAGGATGGAGGATAGGTAGAGGTTAAACAGTGCCGGAGATTTCACCCCACCTTGGGGAACTCCCTGTTTCACTCTACGGTGTTTCGACTTCTTATCCCTAAAATCCACAAATGACTGGCGACCACACAGATAATTCGCGACCCATCGTTTCAGGACTGGCTGGAGGGTTGTGTTAGCGATATCCTCAAATAATTTGGGATGGCTAACCGTGTCGAATGCCTTCGATAGGTCCAGTGCTACGTGGACCGTCCTATCACATGGCCTGGGTTGTGTAGATAAGTGTAAACGTTTGTGTTGCTGGTATGGTGGAAGGCTGTTTATATGGAGGCTCGAATCTGCACGACTTGCTGAGTTGCAAAGTCTGGCTTGTATCGGAATAACGGTAGCATTAAGATACACACCATTCAATGCCTTAGACTGTTATGTGGTTTGAAATCTTTGAATGAACTTCAGTCTCATGATATAACGCTGAATTCGGTTGCCGGACATTATGGCATTACAGAAATTGAAAAGGCGTACGAATATGCCACAAAGGAATTGTTTGCGGTTAACGAACCTGTCGCTGGTTTTGCATGCGTAGCATTGGTGGAACTAACCAGCAAAACTGTTCATAAAATTGGGCTAAAATGAAGGACAATTGTTCCTTGACCTGACTTCAGCGCTACTTTAAGTAATTGTGTAAGGGAAAAATAAAATAAAAAAATATTCCAATTCTTAGTGCTGAAACTAGCGCATTTTCGATGCACTAGAGTAAGTGGGTGCTTCCTTGTCCACACACTGAGCTGCACTTATGTATTGAAGGAATGTTTTTCTTGTTTTGGGGAAGACCTTTAATTACTCACAGAACTTTTAACGATTTTAAAGGAGCACTACCAGGTAATGATATCCAATTGTCCATTTACGCTTCTTCTTAGACCAGGGACGGCACACTGGATGTTTACATTGATTATTCAGGCGATGAGAACCCATGGATGTCTGGAGTGACATCTGGTTTTGGGCAATAGTATCTTTCCCAGGATGATAGAAAAGGTATAGGGTACCACGGCGGTGTTGATCCCTGGAGCAAGCAGAAGTGTCGCAAGAGAGTCACTGAGAGACACTTGTAAATAAATAGATGCCTCTCAGACTCCCTCATCAAATTTTGCCAATGAATATTCCACTAAGGAACAGGGGCAAACTACTTACACATCAGTAAGTGCAGTCCGATTCAAGTTTAAGTGCAATGATAAGGGACCTCCTTTTTATAGCCGAGTCCGAAGTGCGACACCCCTTTGGAGAGAAGTTTTACATAGCGTAGTACCTCACAAATGTTGCCAGCATAAGGAGGGTAAAACCACCGCTGATAATTTTTTCTGATGGTCTCGTCGGGAATCGAACCCAGGCTCTCAGCGTCATGTGCGGACATGCTAACCTCTGCGCTACGTTGGTCTCCGAGTTGTATTACCATTACATATCTTTCCCGAATACGGGACCAAAATTCTGTATTACCGCCTAGAACAGTGAATTGAATTAGGCCACCCCACTTCCGTGTCGTGTTTAAATAAGGGCTGCGGAGTCTGACCCTCGACTCCGACCCCTGGTCGAAGTCTAAGTCGGAGTCGGGGTATTAAGCCGGAGTCGGAGAGCGGTTTGGGGTCGAGTCAAGCGTCAAGATCAACTCCGTACCGAACTCCGACTCCGACCCAATAGTTCGACTACTGCTCATAGGTCCGACTCCGGCCTCAAAACGTAGGCTCCGGTCGATACCTGGTTTAGATCGGACCATATTTCGATGTAGTTGTTATGGGCCAACCGAACTTAAGGCCTTTTTATACCCACCACCGAAGGATGAGGGTATATTCATTTTGCCATTCCGTTTGCAACACGTCGAAATATCCATTTCCGACCCTATAAAGTATTTATATTCTTGATCAGCGTAAAAATCTAAGACGATCTAGACATGTCCGTCCGTCTGTCCGTCCGTCTGTCCGTCCGTCTGTCCGTCTCTCTGTCTGTCCATCTGTCTGTTGAAATCATGCTACAGTTTTCAAAAATAGAGATATTGAGCTGAAACTTTGCACAGATTCTTTTTTTGTCCATAAGCAGGTTACGTTCGAAGATGGGCTATATCGGACTATATCTTGATAAAGCCCCCATATAGACCGATCCGCCGATTTGGGGTCTTAGGCCAATAAAAGCCACATTTATTATCCGATTTCGCTGAAATTTGGGACAGTGGGTTGTGTAAGACCCATCGACATCCTTCGTCAATTTGGCTCAGATCGGTTCAGATTTGGATATAGCTGCCATATAGATCGATCCTTCGATTTAGGGTCTTAGGCCCATAAAAGCCACATTTATTTACCGATTTCGCTGAAATTTGGGACAGTGGGTTATGTAAGGCCTTTCGACATCATTCGTTAATTTGGCCCAGATCGGTTTAGATTTGGATATAGCTGCCATATAGACCGATCCTCCGATTTAGCGTCATAGGCCCATAAAAGCTACATTTATTACCCGATTTTGCTGAAATTTGGGATAGTGAGTTGCTATAGGCCCTTCGACGTCCTCCGTGAATACCGCTCAGATCGGTTCAGATTTGGATATAGCTGCCATATAGACCGATCCTCCGATTTAGTGTCATAGACCCCTAAAAGCCAAATTTATTATCCGATTTTGAGAAAATTTGGGACAGTGAGTTGTGTTAGGCCCTTCGACATCCTTCTTCAATTTCACTCAGATCGGTCGAGATTTGGATATAGCTGCGATATAGACCGATCTCTCAATTAAATGTTTTGGGCCCATAAAAGGCGCATTTATTTTCCGATGTTGCCGAAATTTTGGAACAGAGAGTTAAGTTGAGCCCCTCCACATATTTCTGCAATTTGGTCTAGATCGATGAAGATTTGGATATAGCTGCCATATAGACCGATATCTCGATTTAAAGTCTTGGCCCTAAAAAAGGCGCATTTATAATCCGATTTTTTACTTTTTACTTGTTTTCTTCGTCTATGGCGAAAAAAGGGGCCTAAGGTCTCCGAAGCTAGTAACCGAGGTTTCTAATTACATGCTCTCCAAATTTGCCTAACCCTACCTACCTACTACCACCAATCTAAACCCTACAGCCGTCTGACCTCAAAACTTCCATACAATATTAACCTCCTTTATTCTATTTATAACTTTTATTTTGCCTGTCTGTTATTTCATTCCCTGAGTCTATTCATCCTTAGACCTCTTATTGCCAAGATAACTCCATTAAATTGTTTCAATGCGATTTCGTGACTTCCCATTTTATCTACGATTGACAGTCATTGAACAGCCCTCCATACACCACCGTATCAATGAAAACGAAAGCAATGCCACTGAGATTCGGTCACACAATTTTTGAATATTAATGATGGCTGTCAATCACATTTTGCATTGTTGTCTAAACTCCAGTTGATGTTAAGTACTACCATACGCCAGTGGCCAAGATAATGATGATGATGATGGAGATGATGATCATGTTGCAACATACAATATGCTGGCAGCAGTAGGAAACTTGGGATTAAGCTTGGCCAGAACAAATTCTGGTATTTCTATACCTAGAGTATTTTACCATGCATTATAATGTCGCCAAAACTAGGGGTAGGTATGTATGACGGCTATGTTTAAAGATGGATCGGCATGGCATAAATGTATAAAAGGCCAGCACAATTCACTGTTTTAAATTTTGATAGAATTTTTACTGAAAAATAAGCCAAAAAATTTCCATTTTCCCATTGTCTATTTTTGACTCCAGGTGACATGCTAAAATCAGAATTGTGTATTTAGCCTTCGTTTTGTTCCATTGTCCGAATGCAGAACTTTTCCCAACACTATAGCTGAAAGCCTAACCTACGCCTACGCCCATACATACGCACCTAGAGTGATCGCTAAGTAAAATTAATTTATAACAGAACGTTTTTCCATAGCTATAGACTGGCAACTTTTTCTACATACTCGCATCTCTTGCTTCTGAATTAATCACAGTGAGGGTATAGGTATGGCCTTCGAGCCACTTTGCATGGCAAACGTATTCGCATTGAACAATTCAACAATCAATTCTAACCCTTGGGAACATTAACACAGTTAGAAGCCTGTCAGTCATTTACCATCCAGCACTATTTACTCTGTACCAAGTGGTTAGCAGTGAATTTTTTGATGAAAATTGCCCTGTTGTTTGAATTCAAATCAAATAGTCACTGAAACTCGTTTCAAACTGTATTGGCCTACAAAGTGAGAAACAGAAAAAGAGATTGACCAAATGTCATTGAAAGCAAGGATTTTTTTGATGATGACAACAGTGCCACGTTCGCTTTTTCATTGTACTTGAATGGAATATGTTAACAAATCCTCTTTGGTGGATGAATGAATGGCCAAAGGGTTATTAAAAAGGGCTATGGTGTTCCCACACAGTGTGTGTTGCAAATGGAATCACAAAATTAATATACCCCATCCTTGGAGGGGCAGGGTATAAAAGGGCGAGAGGAAATTTCTGGCCGAAATTTTGGTAGGAGTTATAAAGCATTAGTGAGACACCTATCTCAAGGACCTTAGCACACCCAGCACCCAGCTAATTTTACTTTTTGTCGAGTATAACATGCCATAGTAGAAATTTTGACAGTGAAACTCTTTCAGGGTAAGATTTGCAATGGCAGTAACGTATAAACCACAAGTTATGTTTCTGCGGACGACCCCATCGGATAGTGATCACAGTGTGTGGGTGGTACGCAACTGCCAGCCTTTTGAATTGATAAGACCGAACGGAAGCTTTTAATGAAACCAATAAGCAAGGGCAAAAGTCGGGCGGTGCCGACTGTATAATACCCTATACCTACCCTATAAGTAAAATTTGGGACCTATATCCAATTCTGAACCAATTTTGATGGACCTCGGCGAACAAATATGTTCAAACTGTAAAAGCTACGGTTGACAAATGACAACATTATGGCAAATTACCCAAAATCTGACGAACGTATATATGGGAGCTATATCTACTTCTGAAGCGATTCCGAGCAATCAACTCAGATAATGTGGTAGTCGTCGAGGAAAGCGTTGAGGAAAATTTTGGCCAGATTGATCAATAAATGCGCTTGCAATGGCTCTTAAAGTGAAAATCGCGCGATATACATATATGACAGCTATATATAAATCTGGGCCGATTTCTATGAAATTCATCAGTAATATTGAGAGTCATAAGAAACTTCTTCCTGCAATATTTCGACAGATTCGGATAACAAATGATCATTTTTTGCAATATTTCTCAAAATCAGACGAACATATATATGACAGCTATATCTAAATCTGAACCGATTTTGAGCAAACTCCTCAGATAATGTGGTGGTCGTCGAGGAAAACGTTTTTGCTAAATTTTGGCAAGATGGATCAATAAATGCGCTTGCTGTGACAATAGAAGTTAAAATCGGGCGATATATATATGAGAGCTATATCTAAATCTCAACCGATTTCCATGAAATTCACCAGTAATATTGAGAGTCAAGAGAAAATCCCTCCAGCCGAATATCGAGAAAACCGGTTAACAAAAGACCATTTTATTGCAATATTACTGGAAATCGGACGAACATATATATGGAGGCTATGTCTAAATCTGAACCGATTTTGACCAAACTCTATGTATATTGTGGTAGCCATCGAGGAAAGCATTGTGCAATATTTTGGCAAGATTGGTCAATAAATGTGCTTGCAGTGGCTATAGGTGTGAAAATCGGGCGATATATAATACATGTGAGAGCTATATCTAAATCTGTACCGATTTCCATGAAATTCACCAGTAATGTCGAGAGTCGTAAAAAAATTCTTCCTCCCAAATTTCGAGAGAATAGGTTAACAAATGACCATTATATTGCATTATTACTGAAAATCGGACGAACATATATATGGAAGCTATATCCAGATCTGAACCGATTTTTTCCAATTTCAATAGGCTTCGTCTTAAGGCCGAAAAACATGCCTGTACCAAATTTGAGACGAACTACGACCTGTACTTTGTACACAAATTAACATGGACAGACGGACAGACAGGCGGACGGACAGACAGATGAACAGACAGACGGACAGACAGACAGACGAACAGACAGACGGATAGACAGATGGACAGACAGGCGGACGGACAGATGGACGGACAGACAAACAGACAGATGGGCATAGCTAAATCGAATCAGAAAGTGATTCTGAGTCGATCGGTATACTTATCAATGGGTCTATCTCTCTTCCTTTTGGGTGTTACAAACTAATTCACTAAGTTATAATACCCTGTACCACAGTAGTGGTGTAGGGTATAAAGAGGAACTGTACGAACGAACGTTTGTAGACCAATGGTTTATCGTTTATCGTTTATATTCAATCACTGGAATAACTGATCGAGTCCTATACTGTAGCACAATACTCAACCCTTAAGAGCAGGTCTATAGAAATGGTCCATCACAAAGTGATCGCAACGTCTAGAAGTCTCTTAGACACAAAGGGTACACCAAGGACATCTTCCAGCATATTGCAAATTGCAAATTTTGCCAAGGAACTTTCCACTAAGGAACAAAGGCAAACTTCTCACATATCAATGAGTGCAGTCCGATTCAAGTCAATTCAGCTCAATGATAAGGGGCCTCCATTTTATAGCCGAGTCCGAACGGCGTGCCGCAGTGCGACACCTCTTTGTAGAGAAGTTTTACATGGCATAGTACCTCACAAATGTTGCCAGCATTAGGAGGGTGAAACCACTACTGAAAATTTTTTCTGTTGGTCTCGCGAGGATTCGAACCCAGGCGTTCAGCGTCATAGGAGGGCATGCTAACCTCTGCGCTATATAGAGATATGATCAACAATAAATTAGAAACGAGAAATCAGAGTACCTTACCTTTTATGAGATTCAGATTTCGTGATCTGAGTCTACTAACCTTTTTATCTCGTAACCATGGTTCTTGAACGAGAGCCTCATCATTGCCATATCTCCTCATAGCTCTCAGCAGCCACGTATGAGCTGCCTCTGAGTGGTGCGGGTTAATTTGCACTAGCTTCAGGCAGTCCATGCCCCTAGTACCCTGGATGGCGTCGTCTTTATCGGCGGGCAAGACCACTCTCACATAATTTAAGCTGAATTTGAACTCACCCAGCTACGACTTCAGGAGTGATAAGGTTTCTGCACTAACCCTGATCCATAGGTCCTTGCCATTGCCTTTATCCCTCACTCGTCCCCTTACAATTGTCCAGCTCACCCCTAGCAGATGCTTATTTTGCCCTTTAAGCAGCCACTTGTAGCGTCGTCCAGTGGGGGATTTAATCAATCGGGACCACCTCTATCTTCATGCCAGGCCACAAGAGGTCAATGCCACCGAAGCAGGTCGAAAGAAAATCCAGAGCTTTCCTTTTACCTCATCCGATGACCTTGACGCCCTTCTGCCGTTTTGGCACCATCGAAAGCCGCTAAAGAATCATCCTCGCCTTTTCCAAAGGCTTCCCATAGAGCTCGGAGAATCTTCTCTTCGACTAATAACCGATGATTGATGACTGCATAAATCGGCTCATCTCTGTTGTGCTTCCTTGCCAGTCTGTCATAAAAGGGCGGATTGCCGATTGCGCTGCCGGTGCATACTCATTAGCCTCTTTCGTCGTGCGCCGAATTGCCTGCTCTGTTACCTTGTACGCTTAACAAAGCTCTCATTCACTTCTGGCGTCATCCCGCTGTCCTCATATCTCGATTCGGCTGCGATGTCTGTTTCATTGGCACTGTCGCTGTCTGATTCTGAGTCGGAAACACCATTTTTACTTAAAGGCTGGGGACGAATTGTGCTTCCCTCAGTGTCCATTGAGGGAGGGCTAGCTTGGTTTTCCCAGAGTACTTGAAAGCGGGGAGCTTTCTTGCAGAATTTTAGCAGAGTTAAGTTCTTCGTGAGATCTGATTCTCTTTCCAGCTTCCGCAGAAGTGCCTGAAATGTCATTTCTATCCCTTCCAGCATCCTACACTTTCGCCCAATTGCGCTGCGGGTACATACTCATCAGCCTCCTTCGTAGTACGCCAAATTGCCTTCTCTGTCACCTTGTGCGCTTAACAAAGCTCTCACTCACTTCTGGCATCATCCCGCTGTCCTTATCTCTCGATTCGGCTGCGATGTCTGTTTCATTGGCACTATCGCTGTCTGAATCTGAGTCGGAAACACCATCTTTATTTACAGGCTGGGGACGGATTGTGCTTCCCTCTGATTTATTTCGCCTCTCCCTAATTTGTTGAAGCATTACTCTCGACTACAGATGCCAAGGCACCCACACCTATAGTAGAGGCGGACAATATGCACCACACAATAGCTACTAAAACATTTTTCAAGGTATATGGGTAGGTCATTGAAAATGCTGTAAACGCCTACGCTTTTCATACCCTACACCACTACTGTGGTACAGGGTATTATAACTTAGTGAATTAGTTTGTAACAGCCAAAATGATGAGAGATAGACCCAGCGATAAGTTTACCGATCGACTCAGAATCACTTTCTGATTCGATTTAGCCATGTGCGTCTATCTGTCTGTCCGTCTGTCTGTCCGTCTGTCTGTCCGTCTGTCTGCCCGTCGGTCTGTTCGTCTGTCTGCCCGTCTGTCTGTCTGTCTGTCTGTCCGTCTGTCCATGTTAATTTGTGTACAAACTACAGGTCGCAATTTTCATCCGATCGTCTTGAAATTCTGTATGGGCATGTCCTTCGGCCTAGCGACGAAGCCTATTGAAAATGGAAAAAATCGGTTCAGATTCGGATATAGCTCCCATATATATGTTCGTCCGATTTTCAGTAATAATGCAATAAAATGGTCATTTATTAGCCGATTCTCTCGAAATTTGGTAGGAGAGTTTTTTTAACTACTGCCGACATTACTGGTGAATTTCATGAAAATCGGTTCAGATTTAGATATAGCACTCATATATATATATATATATCGCCCGATTTTCACTCCTAGAGCCACTGCAAGCACATTTATTGACCAATCTTGCCAAAATATTGCACAACGCTTTCCTCGACGACTACCACAACATAAATAAAGTGTGATCAAAATCGGTTCAGATTTAGATATAGCTCCCATATATATGTTCGTCCGATTTTCAGTAATAATGCAATAAAATGGTCATTTGTAAACCGATTTTCTCGAAATTCGGCAAGAGGGATTTTCTCTTGACTCTCAATATTACTAATGATTTTCATTGAAATCGGTTCAGATTTAGATATTGCTTTCATATATATATATATATCGCTCGATTTTAACTTCAAGAGTCACAGCAAGCGCATTTATTGACCCATCTTGCCAAAATTTTGCAAAACGCTTTCCTCGACGACTGCCACAGTATTTGAGGAGTTTGCTCGAAATCGGTTCAGATTTAGGTATAGCTCTCATATATATGTTCTTACGATTTTGAGAAATATTGCAAAAAAGTGTTCATTTGTTAACCGATTCTGAAATTTTGCAGAAAGGATTTAGTTATGACCCTCAATATAACTGATGAATTTTAAAGAAATCGATACAGATTTAGATATAGCTGTCATATGTGTATATGGCCAAATTTTCACTTTAAGAGCCATATATATATCGTCCGATTTTAACTTCTAGAGTCACACCAAGCGCATTTATTGACCAATCTGGCCAAAATCTTGCATAACGCTTTCTTTGACGACTACTATATTATCTGAGAAGTTTGCTCGGAATCCGCTCAGAAGTAGATAAAGCTCCCATATATATGTTCGTCAGATTTTGGGTAATTTGCCATAATGTTGTCATTTGTCAAACGTAGGTTTTACAGTTTGAACATATTTGCTCGCCGAGGTCCATCAAAATTGGTTCCGAATTGGATATAGGTCCCACATTGTACCTATAGGGTAGGTGTAGGGTATTATACAGTCAGCATCGCCCGACTTATGCCCTTCCGTGTTGGTTTAGAAAGACGTCTGTGAAAATACGATGGCCGTTAGCTAAATTCTAGAAAGTTAACCCCCACCCTTTGAAACGCGGAATTTATCTTAATAAAGGGTGATTTTTTTGAGGTTAGGATTTTCATGCTTTAGTATTTGACAGATCACGTGGGATTTCAGACATGGTGTCAAAGAGAAAGATGCTCAGTATGCTTTGACATTTCATCATGAATAGACTTACTAACGAGCAACGCTTGCAAATCATTGAATTTTATTACCAAAATCAGTGTTCGGTTCGAAATGTGTTCAAATTTTGACAAATTTTGTTCAGCGATGAGGCTCATTTCTGGTTGAATGGCTACGTAAATAAGCAAAATTGCCGCATTTGGAGTGAAGAGCAACCAGAAGCCGTTCAAGAACTGCCCATGCATCCCGAAAAATGCACTGTTTGGTGTGGTTTGTACGCTGGTGGAATCATTGGACCGTATTTTTTCAAAGATGCTGTTGGACGCAACGTTACGGTGAATGAACACATTTCGAACCGAACACTGATTTTGGTAATAAAATTCAATGATTTGCAAGCGTTGCTCGTTAGTAAGTCTATTCATGATGAAATGTCAAAGCATACTGAGCATCTTTCTCTTTGACACCATGTCTAAAATCCCACGTGATCTGTCAAATACTAATGCATGAAAATCCTAACCTCAAAAAAATCACCCTTTACCTATAGGGTAGGTGTAGGGTATTATACAGTCAGCATCGCCCGACTTATGCCCTTCCGTGTTGGTTTAGAAAGACGTCTGTGAAAATACGATGGCCGTTAGCTAAATTCTAGAAAGTTAACCCCCACCCTTTGAAACGCGGAATTTATCTTAATAGCATATCTGCTCGTGAAAGATGAATTCGAGTCCTTCAAATTTAGCAAATTTGCCTATGAAGATTTTATTAAGGAACTCCGGCGATACTTTTCTGAAACTAATGAATGATGTCCGGTTCAAGTTAAAGTTTAATGGTAAGGATTCGGTGCGCCTTAAAGTTATAGTTCTAATAAGGAAGCTTATTCAACATTTGTTAGGGGGCGCCTTAGAGTCATATTTCTAATAGGGAAGTTTAACCCATATTTCTAAGGATGTAACCAACGCAGAAGACTTTTTGTGATATTCTCTCCAGGTTTTGAATTCAGAGGTACAGCGTCATGGGCGCAAATACTTGCCTCTGCGTCAAGGTTTTCTTCGGACTGTAGGTCCTAGTGTCCTTTTTCCTTTGATTCGTCGTTACTGTGTACAGTAAAGCCTACCTTAAATTCTTCATCTCTATTGCATTTCAAATTCTATTTCTTTTTGTTCCTGCTGCTAGAGAAATAGCACATATTTCTTAATCCTTCATCCTGCTGAGCTGGAAATGATGATGTTGATAATGATGCCGAGGCTGATGCAATGAATAGTCATGGACGATGATCCATTCATGGCAGCCATCTTTCTTTTTTTTCTTCTTATTTTCCTCGAAAATAGATAGTTACACTTTTTGTTAGGGTTTCAGCAGTGGTTTTTCCTTCTTTTCGTTTTATTTTTTAAGGGATATGGACAAAACATAAGGGATATATAAATTTTTTTTCCAAGCTGCAAATTGTCCTTACATTCTTCATTCTCGAGTTTGCTGCGTATGAGTGTTGGTTGTTTTGTGTGAGAATGTGTATTCAAGTAGCACTTTGAAGGCAGTTTTAAACTTGTTCTTCTTGTTCTGTTGTTGTCTTACTGTGATTTACAGCATTTGATTTACAATCATTGCTGTGACAGTGCAATTAGATTCTATGCTGAAAAAAAAATAAATCTTCTACTTCTTTGGATTATGGGTTACAGGCGTCGGCATAGAAATGGAATTTACCTAATCAAGGTGGGTAGACCTCCGTAAAATTACTTTTGTGTAACCACCAATGAAGGGCGCCCCGGTAGCCGAGTTGGTAGCGTGCTTGGATTACCAGTGCAGCGGTAGTGGATTCGATAACCGCCAGAAGCCTTGGTCTGTTGCTACTGTGGTATCACAATGGACTTAAAATTATCTAAGTGAGTCTGTAAAGGACTGCCACTCTTACCTAACCTAACCACCAATGAATGGTCTGTTGGAAAGTAGAAGTAACAAGTAAAAGCGTGCTAAGTTCGGCCGGGCCGAATCTTATATACCCTCCACCATGGATCGCATTTGTCGAGTTCTTTTCCCGGCATCTCTTCTTAGGCAAAAAAGGATATAAGAAAAGATTTGCTCTGCTATTAGAGCGATATAAACATATGGTCCTGTTTGGACCACAATTAAATTATATATTGGAGACCTGTGTAAAATGTCAGCCAATTCGAATAAGAATTGCGCTCTTTGTGAGTTCAAAAAGTAAAATAGAGAGATCGATTTATATGGGAGCTGTATCGGGCTTTGGTCCGATTCTGATCATAATAAACACGTATGTTGATGGTCATGAGAGAATCCGTCGTACAAAATTTCAGGCAAATCGGATAATAATTGCGACCTCTAGAGGCTCAAGAAGTCAAGACCCAAGATCGGTTTATATGGCAGCTATATCAGGTTATGAACCGACTTGTACTTTATTTGCCATAGTTGTTGAAAGTAACAATAAAAAACGTCTTGCGAAATTTCAGCCAAATCGGATAGGAATTACGCCCTCTAGAAGCTCAAGAAGTCAAGTCCCCAGATCTGTTTATATGACAGCTATATCAGGTTATGAACCGATTTGAACCATATTTGGTACAGTTGTTGGATATCATAACAAAATACTACGTGCCAAAATTCATTCCAATCGGATAAGAATTGCGCACTCTAGAGGCTCAAGAAGTCAAGACCCAAGATCGGTTTATATGGCAGCTATATCAGGTTATGGACCGATTTGAACCATACTTGGCACAGTTGTTGGATATAATAACGAAACACGTCGTGCAAAATTTCATCCCAATCGGATAAGAATTGCGCACGCTAGAGGCTCAAGAAGTCAAGAGCCAAGATCGGTTTATATGGCAGCTATATCAGGTTATGTACCGATTTGAACCATACTTGGCACAGTTGTTGGATATCATAACAAAACACGTCGTGCAAAATTTCATTCCAATCGTATAAGAATTGCGCCTTCTAGAGGCTCAAGAAGTCAAGACCCAAGATCGGTATATATGACAGCTATATCAGGTTATGAACCGATTTGAACCATACTTAGCACAGTTGTTGGATATCATAACAAAACACGTCGTGCAAAATTTCATTCCAATCGGATAAGAATTGCGCCTTCTAGAGGCTCAAGAAGTCAAGACCCAAGATCGGTTTATATGACAGCTATATCAGGTTACGGACCGATTTGAACCATACTTAGCACAGTTGTTGGATATTATAACAAAACACGTCGTGCAAAATTTCATCCCAATCGGATAAGAATTGCGCACGCTAGAGGCTCAAGAAGTCAAGACCCAAGATCGGTTTATATGGCAGCTATATCATGTTATGAACCGATTTGAACCATACTTGGCACAGTTGTTGGATATCATAACAAAACACGTCGTGCAAAATTTCATTCCAATCGGATAAGAATTGCGCCTTCTAGAGGCTCAAGAAGTCAAGACCCAAGATCGGTTTATATGACAGCTATATCAGGTTACGGACCGATTTGAACCATACTTAGCACAGTTGTTGGATATTATAACAAAACACGTTGTGCAAAATTTCATCCCAATCGGATAAGAATTGCGCACGCTAGAGGCTCAAGAAGTCAAGACCCAAGATCGGTTTATATGGCAGCTATATCAGGTTATGAACCGATTTGAACCATACTTGGCACAGTTGTTGGATATCATAACAAAACACGTCGTGCAAAATTTCATTCCAATCGGATAAGAATTGCGCCTTCTAGAGGCTCAAGAAGTCAAAACCCAAGATCGGTTTATATGGCAGCTATATCAAAACATGGACCGATATGGCCCATTTACAATACCAACCGACCTACACTAATAAGAAGTATTTGTGCAAAATTTCAAGCGGCTAGCTCTACTCTTTCGGAAGTTAGCGTGCTTTCGACAGACAGACGGACGGACGGACGGACGGACGGACGGACGGACAGACGGACGGACATGGCTAGATCGACATAAAATTTCACGACGATCAAGAATATATATACTTTATGGGGTCTCAGACGAATATTTCGAGTAGTTACAAACAGAATGACGAAATTAGTATACCCCCCATCTTATGGTGGAGGGTATAAAAATAAAGGAACATTTCGACACAGCTGAATCTGATGAAGTATTCATCACTTATCTCTTTCGACAGGTTCTATGGACATTTTATATGTAGATTAACCCCTTTTTAGTCAACAGTTTTCGGCTCAGATAGCTGAGACAGCACTTAAGGTCCATTGCAAAACATTATGGACAATCAGATTGTATCGTGGTAAAATCTCATGGCCATCTATAGAAGTTTAATCCTTTATCTTCATAAAAAACATTGCCCACAGTTTTAACTCAATTGCCAGTGGCTGTATTTCTAGAAGCTATCAGGCCTATTTCGTCTGCCACTGGGAAAACAAGCAGTAAGCGAATGATGACTTTTACAGACTTCTATGCCAGAGAGCACTAATATTTGATGGATTGTTATCTCAGCCAGCATGCATGTAATTGGGATGGAAATGACTTTGACATTCTTGGAAATGCACCCCACAAAAAGTTTCATGAAATATCACTCCGAAAAAACAAGCAAACGCGTTGGAAATTAAAGAAAAAGAACAACAAAAACAACAATAAAACCGGAAGGATTTTCCAAAGATTTGCATCATTTGTCCTGATTCAAGCCTAAGTTTAAATGTAAATGGCAAAAGAAGTCAAGAATAGAGGAAGATAAGCATTAAGGCTGTTTTTGCTTTGAATCCCAGCACCCGAGGATCCCTGCATAGGAAGAGACTTAGAGGCAACAATCAGAAGGCGACGGAGTTAATGATAGAGAATAATTTGCCAGGCATCTTCTACTGGTCAGCCATCAAAATATCGTAACAACCATAGGAGCTTCCTCAGCGGAAGATCTCATTCGTCCATCGATGATGTGGGTTATTCGTAATTTCTAGTTATTAAAATTAGCTGAAAAGATTCCTGTCAGTGCAGAATAGTCCCGTCGTTACTGCTAGCGCCCACCTGGCCAAAATATTCACTGCGTGCCTGGGACTTGCATATACTCCGAAAGCCTGGCAGGAGGCAAGGGTGGTATTTATACCCAAGTTCGGCAAGGCAAGTTATGCAACATCAAAAGCCTACAGACCTTCTTCTAGGCCTACAGACCTTCTTCTAAGGCTTCTACTCCTTTTGTCCTTTCTACTCAAAACCATGGAACGTATTGTGGATACCATGATAAAGAGTAGGACATCCAGCTAACTATGTCAAGATGTGGGCATTAAATAATGATGTGGGCATTAAATAATGTGCGGACCGACACCTTGATACAATCCTTTGACCAGTACTGAGTGGACCGGGGGCTTAGAGACTGGATAAACCATATGCTAAGGAGCAGGTGGATTAATTGCGGATCCCATGGCATAAATATAAGGGAGAAAGTGACATAGGACACGCCACAGGGGGGCATTTTATCGCCACTCCTTGCTGACTGAGAAGGGATTTGAACCCGTCTGCTGTGCAGCATATGTTATAATACTTATCATGTTATAATACTATGACTGGGATAGTCCCAGGGGTCTCAATTTTAATCCAGAGAAGGCAGAAATATGGCAGTTAACAAGGAAGACGAAGGTGCGCCAACTTAACGCACCACGTTACCTCAATAAAACGATTTCGATATCGAACAAGGTCAAATACTTAGGAGAGTGATCTTGGTTAGGAAACTGAATTGGAAGTATCGCATTCAGGAGCGTACTGCGAAGAATCACAGAAAATGGGCACTCGGGGCCCAAATCCGAGGATAGTCCATTGGCTCAACAGAAGCGTGATTAGACCCGTACTTACTTACTGCTCTCCCATAGCTTTAAGTCTTATAGCCGCAGTGGCTGCCTCACATTTGATCAGTATGTCAATGGGTCGCATATCTAGAATAGTCTCCAGTGCCCTAGTGGGCGTGGTCCTCATCGCTCCGCCTATGCCAAGACAACATATTCTCTGAACTTGTTGTATGGTCCTAACGTTGCACTTTTTCTCCATAGCAGCCCACCATGGAGAAAAAGGGCTGCTATGGAGAAAAAGTGCAACGTTAGGACCATACAACAAGTTCAGAGAATATATTGTCCTGGCATAGGCGGAGCGATGAGGACCACGCCCACAAGGGCACTGGAGACTATTCTAGATATGCGACCCATTGACATACAGATCAAATGTGAGGCTGCCACTGCGGCTATAAGACTTAAAGCTATGGGAGAGTCCGGATGGCAGAGATGCGGGCGATCACAGAATGCGTGAGGTGGTGTAGTACTAACGCGAGGATGTCGAGTGTGAACATCTTTACAGGCAGTAAAATTGCCATGAGGGCAATAACAAATAGGACGGTAAGGTAACGAACAGTCTTGGAGTGTAAGAAGGAGATGAACGCCTTCTCTGAGGATGGCACAACCCGCATCGTTTGGGTGCCGGCCCATAACGGGGTAAGGGAGAATAAAAGGGCAGACGATTTGACAGTGAAAGTCAGACAACCGGGCGATCACGGAATGCGTGAGGTGGTGTAGTACTAACGTGAGGACGTCGAGTGTGAACATCTTTACGGACATTAAAATGGCTGTAAAGGGCAATAACACCAGAACGGTAAGGCCACGAACCGTTGTGCTGGGTCATAACGGGGTGCTGGGTCATAACGGTGTAAGGCGGAAAGAAAGGGCAGACGATTTGGCAGTGAAAGCCAGACAACCGGGCGATGACGGAATGCGAGTGTGAACATCTTTACGGATATTAAAATGGCAATGAGGGCAATAACAACCAGGACGGTGAGGTCACGAACAGTTTTGGAATGTAAGAAGGAGATGAATGCCTTCTCTTAGGATGGCACAATCCGCATTGTTTGGTTGACGGCCCATAACGGATTAAGGGGTTATAAAAGGGCAGACGATTTGGCAGTGAAGGCCAGAAAAGTAGGCGATCACGGAATGCGTGAGGTGGTGTGGTACTAACGCGAGGACGTCGAGTGTGAACATCTTTATAGACAGTAAAATGGCCATAAGGGCAATAACAACCAGGACGGTAAGGTTACGAACAGTCTTGGAGTGCAAGAAGTAGATTAACGCCTTCTCTGAGGATGACAAAATCAGCATCGTTTGCTTGCCGGCCCATAAGGGGTAAGGGGGAATGAAAGGGCAAAAGATTTTGCAGTGAAGGCCAGAAAACTGCCATTGATAAGCTTGGTTAACCCGTAGCCTTTCAGGTCGACGCAATCCGATTTAAGGACTGGGTGACATATGTAACGGATCTCGCGCGGACGGCGTGATCCGGATCATGCGAAGATGAGGCTATTACTGAAAGGAAGTAAAAATTAGGTCAGTATATTAGGTGTCATAACCGGACAAATAGGACTATGAGCTTACTTATGTAAAATCGGTGCGGCAAGTAATAGCATGTGTAGGGCATGTGGGGAAGATGATGAGACGTTGGAGAATTTACTATGTCAATGCCCGGTTTTCGCTGATAAAAGACACCAGTACTTAGGTGGGGACACAAGATCAGACATGAACCAACTAAGGGGAGTGGTATGGAAAACAATTAAGCGTTTTGTAAGTAGCACGGAATTCCTTACTTAAAATTTTCTTTTTCGAGGTTACTTTTTAGTTTTTAGAGCGCACAACAAGGCGATTGCTGGCTTAGGGGTATGTCAATAGAGGCATGGGGCAGATTTTCGACCTAACCTAACCCCATATCAGAGGTTTTGTTACGTAAACGATTCGATGATTTTACTTTTAGACATAGCCCAATGAAGAAATGTATGTACCACCTAAACAAGACTAAAATCTGTTTGAGACATCAAATTGTCAATTGTCGATATTTATATTAACTGTGCCAAATTTGGTAAGACTATCCATGGTATTGAGTAAACATTGACACAACTTTGGCCCGCCTAAGCCTAAAGTTTTTGTTTGCGAGATTTTATCTTTGTATTGTTAAAAGTCCCAATTTCATGGTATGTCTTAAATTATTATGGGACGTGACACCCCTTAAATCAAAATTCCAATTTTGGCCAATTTAACCAATGAAAGTGTAGCATGTAAACGCTTTGCGTTCTAACTGACATTGTAATTCGTTCATCCATTCATTTCGCCCATTTACTGTTAACTAATGATGAATTATAGATTATAGTTTTGTAAACGCCCAAGTAGTTAATAAATCTTTTAACATTGTTAAAGCGTTCAACAAATTTGTTAAGCACCCTCAAGTTACCAATGTTTATTGCGTATCGTACTTGGTACATGCTACAGCACCATTGATGGTGCTCATATTGTACATTGTGTGGCATCAAGTACTCATATTGGCAGTGGGTGGGATGGTTGAAAAGATTAGGCTTTAATAGAGGCAAAGTGAAACGGAATATATGGGAGTTTTCACGAAAGCCTTTGAAAATATATTTGAAATTCTTAAAACTAAAATTATGCGCCGTGATTAGCACAACTTAATGTAGCTTCAAGATATGTTGATTTGACAGTTTTTCTTAATAGAACTATAAAATAAGCCTTTTCATACCCACCACCGAAGGATGGGGGTATATTCGTTTTGACATTCCGTTTGCAACACATAGAAAAATCCATTTCCGATCCTATAAAATACATATATTCTTGATCAGCGTAAAAATCTAAGACGATCTAGCCCCGTCCGTCTGTCTGTTGAAATCACGCTACAGTCTTTACAGCAGTTCAAATTCAAAGATGGTCTATATCGGAATATATTTTGATACTAGCCGAACCGGGCCCGCTACGCCGCGCCTTCTTTAACTCTCTAATATCTTTTTAGGGTGGGAAGACTACGCCCTGAATGCGGATATCGAATTCGTGCCATTGTATCCTATGACGCTGAACGCGTTTTAATCCTGGCGAGAACATCAGGCAAAGCGGTGTTTATCCCCTCTTAATGTTGGCGACATTTGCGAGGTACAATACCATGCATGGTCATTTAAAAAAATTTCCACATAGAGGTGTCGCACGCCGGGACGTCCTTCAGACTCGGCTATAAAAAAGGTCCCTTATCATTGAGTTTAAACTTGAATCGGAAAGCACTCAGTCTTCCTTAGGGTAATGTTCTTATTAGGGGAGGGGTGGCACCTCTTATATTCCAACTCAAATATGAATATCAAATTCGTGCTGCACTTCCAAATCCCTTTAATTTGAGAACCAGGTTTCGGGGCTGGGCGCCCACCGGCTCTTTTTGCTGAAAATAGATATCACATTCGTTCTTTATTCCCAACGAAAATGAATTTCAGTTTAGGGGCTGCTTTAAGGCGTACCCCAAAACACTTGGCTCGAAAATTGGATATCAAATTCGTTTTCTACTCTCAAATACCTTGAGTCCCATATTGTCATAATGGGTCAAATAACCCATTTGACGTATCTTTAAGGAAAAGAGCCACCTAGACTTGAAGGCAAATTTTAATGTCGTATTCGAAATCTACTCCCTAATACCTTTCATTTGAGTCCCATAAATCGATGGCCGGCTAATTTGGGGGTGAGCGATCTCCCATTACTTGGACCTAATGTTTTATGCCATATTTGTAATCTACTGTCTAATACTTTTCATTTGAGTCCCATAATGACATGAACTTCGAATATATCTGTTTAGAGGAGTTTTGAGTTTAATACCATATTCGTTTTCTGGTCTCCAATACCTTTCATTTGATACCCTTGTTGTGCCCATTGGATCACTTTAGGATATGGGTAGCGTTTTTGGGGTAAAGGGGAGGGTCCGCCTCCACGCGATATCTAAAAATTATATAGCCTATTATGAAATCTATGAAATTTTTGAGAAAATCAGTTCAGTTAAGTATCATATAGTCAAAATGGGCCTAATGGAGTTTTTGAGTGGTGGCGTGACTCCCTATACTTCGATCTGATTTTGTATGCCAGATTCGAAATCTACTCCCGAATACCTTTCATTTGAGCCTCATATTGAAATGAACGTCCAATATGTTTGGGGGAGTTTTGAGATTGGGCGGCCCGATGGGTAATTACACTCAAATTTTAATACCATATTCGTATTTCACTCTCCAATACCTTTCATTTGATATCAATATTGTCCCGATCGGCCCACTTTTGATTTTGAGTTGTATTTTTGGCTTAAGTGGGAGGGTCCGTCCCCCTTCCGATACCAAAAATTATATAGGCTATGTTTCCCTCCAGACCAACATACACAATATGCGAAAATTTCGAGATAATCGGTTTTTCAGTCTATACGGAACAAACAAACCGAGACCCATATATCCGTGATTGGCTAATGTGCCCATTTCGGGCGTTTTTGTGGGGGTGGGGTGACCCCCTATACTTCGACATGAATTTGTATGCCAGATTCGTTATCTACTCCCGCTTACTTTTCATTTGATTCCCATATTGTCCTTATCGATCCACTTTTGTTTTTGGGTGGTGTTTTTGGGGTAACGGTGGAGGGTCCGCCCCTTCCGTTATCAATAAATTATAAATCCTACTCATACTTCCTGACCATATTCGTAGTCTACTCCCAAATACCTTTCATTTGAGTCCCATATTGTCATGATTGTCAAATAAAGCTATTTTAAGGGGTATTGGGGCTGGGGCGGCCCCCCAGGTACTTGGACCCAACTTTTATTACGAATTTCGTACTCTACTCTTGAATACCTTTTTTCTAATCCCATATTGTCCCGATGGGTCCACTTTTATTTTTGGGTAGTGCTTTTGCGGTAAGGGGAAGGGTCCGCCCCCTCCCGATATCACAAAATTATATAGCCTATGTTTTCTTCCACAATCTATGAAAATTTCAAAGTAATCGGTTCAGCCGTTTTTGAGTCTATTCGGAACAAACAAACAAACACAAATTGAATTTTATATATAAGATAACCCCCATATAGACCCAATATAGTTTGCCGATTTAGGGTCTTAGACCCATAAAAGCCACATTTGTTATTCGATTAGGCTGAAATTTGGGACAGTGAGTTGTTTTAGGCCAGTCGAAATCCTAGTTCAATTTGGCCCAGTTGGGTCCAGATTTGGATATATCTGCCATATTGACCGATCTCTCGATTTGAGGTCTTGGGCCCATAAAAGACGCATTTATTGTCCGATTATAACAAAATTTGGGACAGTGAGTTGTGTTAGGTCCCTTGACATCTTTTTGCAATTTGACCCCGATCGGTCTAGATTTGGATGTAGCTGTCATATAGACCGATCTCTCGATTTAAGATTTTATGCCCCTAAAACGCGCATTTATTGTCCGATGTCGCCAAAACATGGGACAGTGAATTAGGTTAGGCCCCTCGAGATCTTTCTGCAATTTGGCCCAGATCGGCATAGGTTAGGATATAGCTGCCATATAGACCGATCTCTCGATTTAAGGTTTTGGGCCCATAAAAGGCGCATTTATTGTCCAATATCGCCGAAATTTGAGACAGTGAGTTAAGTTAAGCCCCTTGACATCCTTCTTCAATTTAGCCCAGATCGGGTCAGATTTGCATCTAGCTGCCATTAGACCTCCCAATATCCTTGTCGAAATTGGATCGGACCATATTTCGATAAAGCTGCTATGGGGGCAAAAAATAATGCATTTTTCACCGGATTATGATGAAAGTTGGTTAACATATATACCCGAGGTGGTGGGTATCCAATGTTCGGCCCGGCCGAACTTAACGCCTTTTTACTTGTTTAAGTCTTTATTAAGTTTTGAGAATACGGCCAATGGATTTCCATCCATTGATATGGAACACGGTTGTTGTTATTGTTGTAGCAGTTTGTTGTGTTCTATCTTTCGTCTGCTTGATTCTGTTGAGTGTCAAAATCCAGGAACTCTGTGACTTAGGTGGGGTGCGGCCAGAGGGATCTGGGTCTGAGTCGAGTGGGTCTGGCTGGGCAGTTAAACAGGTGACGTATATCGTGTGTTCCCTGGTCACAATCGGGACATACATCTTGCACGTCGCCATCAATCCTTGTTCTGTATGAGTTGAATCGGATGCATCTGTCGGAATGAAATTGAGCCAGAATTACTCTGGTTTACCGGGGATTAATGGGAGGCGGTAGTTCTCCATATTCTTTTACTTACTTACTTTAATTGGCTATGACAGAATATTTGTTCCACTAGCCAAAAATAGAATAGCGTTCCAAGCGCCTCGATCTTCTGCGGTCATTCTAAAATCTCTGATACCAAGTTTCGGGATGTCTCCCACAACTTGATATTTCCATCGGGCTTTTGGTCTTCCCGGTTTGCGTGTACCACCGTGTTTGCCTTCAAAGGACTTCTTTGCTGGAGCATCTTCTTCATTCATTCTGACAACATGACCTAGCCAACGCAGCCGTTGTATTTTGATGCGTGTAACTATGATATCATCGTCATACAGCTCATACAGCTCGTAGATCATATGTCGCCTATATTCTTCATTAACGCAAACTGGTCCATATATTTTACGAAGAATCTTTCTCTCAGATACTCCAAGTACTGCCTCATCTGCTTTCACAAGTACCCATGCTTCAGAACCATATACCAGCACGGGTAGTATCAGTCTCTTGTATGGTGTAATCTTCGTCAGTCAAGAGGTGGCCTTGTTTCTAAACTGCTTACTTAGTCCAAAGTAGCATCTGCATGCCAGTATTATTCATCTCTTAATCTCAAAACTGATGTCAGTCGTTTCGGTTACGGCGGTGCCGAGGTAGATAAAGTTACTGACTATCTCAAAGTTATGGTTCCCAATTTTCTCCATTTTCTTTAACTGATCGGTTGTGCAAGGCTATTTGGGAGTTGAAACCATCCAATTCGTCTTATCTTTATTTATCTGCCAGACCCATTTTCACTGACTCTCTTTCGATTCTTTCGAAGACCTTAGTTACTACTTCCGGTGACCGACCTATGATATCGATGTCGTCGGCATGGGCGAGTAGCAGTGTTCTCTTGTGATCAGTGTGCCATATCTATTCACATCTGCATCTCGTTATAATCTTCTCCAGCAGGATATTAAAGAGATCACACGATAGGCTGTCTCCTTGTCTGAAACCTCGTTTGGTATTAAATGTTTCGGAGAGATTCTTTCCTGCATAGTCTTATTAATTTTGCAGGGATACCAAACTAAAGGACTATCGAAGGCGGCTTTGTAGTCAATAAAGAGATGGATTTGGCGCAGTGTGAAGATCTGGTCTAGGGTGGATTTACCAGCTCTAAAGCCGCATTGATAGGGCCCAATTATCTCATTGACTTGTGGTTTTAATCTTTTACATAGTACGCTCGAGAGTATCTAGTATGCGATGGGAAGGAGATTTATTCCTCTGTAGTTGGCATATTCCGTCTTGTCTCCTTTCTTGTGTCTCCTTTTTTGTGTACGGGACATAGTATGCTGAGTTCCAATCATCGGGTATGCGTTCTTCTAGCCAGATTGCGCAGATAAGCTGATGCATACGTCTTATCAGCGTGTCGCCTCCGCTCTTAAATAGTTCAACGGGTAACCCGTCGGCTCCTGCTGCTTTATTGTTCATTAGTCAGGTCACTGCTACTTGGACCTCATTCTGATAGAAAATGTGCAAGACGCCATCGATTTTTCTGATGTTCTCGGCAGGATTCAACCCAAGAGGCGTTCAGCAGATGGATAAGCTATCCTTTGCTCTAACAATAGCATATTTTGTGTCAAAACTTGTAGCTTTAATAGAACAGAAGCTAGTGTGGTTTTAAGGAACTCAAGGTGGAATATACAATATCAACTCCATCTGCAGCGCTTTCCTAGACATAAAATCAGATTTCATCAATATTCAATGGAGACCTCAACAAAGAAAAAACCAACTGTGTTAATCAGCTTAGGGGATTTCTGTTTTGATTTTTGATGTACTGACCCATACGTAAGTATTTAAGGAATTTTTTCCTATAGTCTGGCAAACACTTGTATATACATAGAAACGCACAGACACACACACACACACCCACACATACACATTATAGACTACACACATATATCGAAGTATCCTCGTTGTCCTTTGTAAATCATATCAAATATTTAGTAGTCATGGATTTACATGAAAACATTTTCATTATAGAGCTTTTACCCTCAAGGACTCTGTACAAAGCCAAAAAGAAGGCACATTCTTGTAGGCTCTTATTGTTCTTGCTGATGTGGTTGGTGTTGTTGTTGTCCTCATTGTCGTTTCCATTGTTATGGATAGTTTGTCATTTCTCATGTCATTGCTAAATTTGTTGTTTAACAAATGTACAAGAGAATGTGTCTACAAGTTCTGCCAATGTCCTTTCGAAAAAAAACCAAAAACAAAAACAAAAAATGTCAAACAATAACAACAACTACAAAGAAAGTAAAAGTATAAGATGATGGAGTAGACAATTAGGGATGCTATGGCAAATCTCTTTAACAAAATCTCTATTATTGTGAAAAAATCATGTACTATCCCCTTTCTCCCCCCTCCAGCATGCCTCATCACGTACTAATATTGCAAAGAGTGTAGGCTGATTTTCTACAACATCTCTTCTATGTAGTCCTTTGCGAGAAAAGATTAAATATGGTGATACACAACAACTGACTGCAGGAGCAGGCGAATTAATACAGATGTATTTGCCTAAATAGACAACGCAACCACTTAAATGCTTAGCAACCTTATGCCACATCGGCTGGTATTTCACATTTGGAACTGCTAATGAAAACCTATGAGAGATACTCGAACATTCTCCTACTCCTCGTCTTAGCCCACATATGTCATGGCATTATCTTAAAGTGAAAATCTGTCATTGCTCCTTTGTCTTTAGACAAATTTTTGGCTTTTTGTGGTTATTGTGGCACATTTCTTTCGAGTAGCCCTGAAAGAAGTGCACCATTTACACACCTGCTGCCATCGTCATTGTTTTGAGGGGGCAAAGCCCTTAAGTAATTTTTGATAACTATGATCAAAGTCAAGTTTTTACATTTCAATAAAACTTTGAAATATTTAGATATGAAATGAAATGATGGAGATTATCAGTGTGAAATTTGTTGCTGGTATGTGCAAGAACTAAAACTCAGAAACTTTAATCTTATATTGGGATACCCAAAAAGTAATTGCGAATTTTTCATATAGTCGGCGTTGACAAATTTTTTCACAGCTTGTCACTCTGTAATTGCATTCTTTCTTCTGTCAAAAGTGTAAAAAAAGTATATTTGATTAAAGTTCATTCTAAGTTTTATTAAAAATGCATTTACTTACTTTTAAAAAATCCGCAATTACTTTTTGGGCAACCCAATATATAAAAATCAGTAAGGAAGGGCAAAAGTCGGGCGGTGCCGACTGTATAATACCCTACACCTACCCTATAAGTACAATGTGGGACCTACAGGGTGGCTGATGAATATTGCTACATTTTTTTTTCGGTGTATGGAATACATTTTTCTTTTATTCATGTTAAATTAATTTATTAAATTAATTATTAAATTATTATTAATTAAATTAATTAATTAATTAATTAAATTAATTATTAAATTATTATTATTAAATAGAAAAAAAGTTATTACATTTTTTTTTGGTAGCGGCTTTCATCAGCCACCCTGTATATCCAATTCGGAACCAATTTTGATGGACTTTGGCGAGCAAATATGTTCAAACTGTAAAAACTTCGATTGACGATTGAGATGGCACCATTATGGCAAATTACCCAAAATCTGACGAACGTATATATGGGAGCTATATCCACTTCTGAACCGATTTCGAGCACACTTCTCAAATAATGTGGTAGTCGTCGAGGAAAGCGCTGTGCAAAATTTTGGCAAGATCGGGCAAACAATGCCCTTGCAGTGGATCTTAGGGTGAAAATCTGGTGATATACATATATGACAGCTATATCTGAATCTGTGCCGATTTCTTTGACATGTACCAGTAGTATCGTGAGTCATAACAAAATACTTCCTGCAAAATTTCGACAGAATCGGATAACAAATGATCACCTTTTTGCAATACTTCTCAAAATCGGACGAATATATATATGAGAGCTATCTGATTCGATTTCGAGCAAACTCCTCAGATACTGTGGCAGTCGTCGAGGGAAGCGTTTTGTAAAATTTTGTCACGATGTATCAATAAATGCGCCAGCAGTGACTCGAGACGTTAAAATCAGGCGATATATATATATGAGAGCTATATCTAAATCGGAACCGATTTCCACGAAATTCACCATTAATATTGAGAATCAAGAGCAAATTCCTCCGGTCGAATTTCGCGAAAATCGGTAAACAAAAGACCATTTTATTGCAATAATACGGCAAATCGAACGAATATGTATATGGCAGCTATATCAAAATCTGAACCGATTTTGACGAAACTCTCTGTATATAGTGGTAGTCATTGAGGAAAGCGTTGTGCAATATTTTGGCCAAGATTGATCAATAAATGTGCTGGAAGTGGCTTTAGGAGTGAAAATCGGGCGATATATATATATATATAGATATATATATATATATATATATATATATATATATATATATAGATATATATATATATATATATATATATATATATATATATATATATATGGGAGATCTATATCGAAATCTGAACCGATTTCCATGAAATTCATGAAAAAAATCCTTCCTGCCAAATTTCGAAAGAATCGGTTAACAAATGACCATTTTATTGCATTATTACTGAAAATCGGATGAACATATATATGGGAGCTATATCTAAATCTAAACCGATTCTTTCCAATTTCGGTAGACTTTGCCTCTAGGCCGAAAAACATGCCTTTACCAAATTTGAAGACAATCGGTTGAAAACTGCGACTTGCAGTTGGTGCACAAATTAACATGGACAGACGGACAGACAGACAGACAGACGGACATAGCCAAATCGAGTCAGAATGTGATTCTGAGTCGATCGCCGTACTTATCAATGGGTCTATCTCTCTTTCTTCTGGGTGTTACCAACAAAAGCACTAAATTATAATACCCTGAACCACAGTAGTGGTGTAGGGTATAACAAGTAAGAGCGTGATAAGTTCGGTCGGGCCGAATCTTATATACCCTCCACCATTTATTGCATTTGCCGTGTTCTATGCGCGGAGTCTCTTTTTAGGCAAACAAAGAATATTGAATAAAAACTGTTATGCTATTGGAGCTATATCAAGTTATAGTCCGATTCGGATCATAAATGAATGCTGAACATTGCGGAAGTCATTGTGTGATATTTTAGTTCATTCGGATAAGAATTGCGCCTTGTAGGGTCTCAAGAAGCAAAATCGGGAGATAGGTTTATATGGGAGCTGTGCCAAGCTATTGATCGATTCAGACCATATTGGACACGTATGTTGAAGGTCATGAGAGAAGCCGTTGTACAAAATTACTGCCAAATCGGATGAGAATTGCTTCCTCTAGAGGCTCAAGAAGTCAAGATACCAGATCGGTTTATATGCCAGCTATATCAGTTTATCTACCAATTTGCGCCATACTAAGCACAGTTATTGGAAGACATAGCAAAACATCTCGTGCAAAATTTCAGCCAAATCTGATGAGAATTCCGCGCTCTATTGGCTCAAGAAGTCTAGATCCAAGATCGGTTTATATGACAGCTATACCAGGATATGAACCGATTTAAATCGTACTCGGCACAGTTATTGAATATCATAACAAAACACGTTGTGCAAATTCATTCCAATCGGGTGAGAATTGCGCCCTCTAGAGGCTCAAGAAGTCAAGACCCAAGATCGGTTTATATGGCAGCTATATCAAAACATACACCGATATGGCCTATTTAAAATTCCAACCAACCTACACTAATAAGAAATAATTGTGCAAAATTTCTAGCAGCTAACTTTACTCCTTCGAAAGTTAGCGTTCTTTCGATAGAGAGACGGACAGACATGGCTAGATCGACATAAAATGTCACGACGATCAAGAATATATAAACTTTATGGGGTCTCAGACTCATATTTCGAGGTGTTACAAACAGAATGACGAAATTAGTATACCCCCATCCTATGGTGGAGGGTATAAAAGGTAAGAAGGCTTTGAGTTCGGCCGAGCCGAAATTTGGATGCCCATCACCGGGTATATATGTAAACCACCTTTCATCATAGTCCGGTAAAAAATGCATAATTTATTCCCCCATAGCAGCTATATCCAAAAAACGTCCTATTTGAACCAAATTCGGCACGGACATTAAGTGGTCTAATAAGTGCAAGTCATTGTTCAATTTTCTAGAACAAAATATTGGTCTTTTTGGCAGCTATATCCAAATTTAGACCAATCTGAACCATAAACGACACGGATATCGAAAAGCCTAACATAAGTCACTGTGTCAAATTTCAGTGAAACCGGATTATAAATGTGCCCTTTATGGGGCCAAGACTTTAAATCGAGAGATCGGCCTATATGGCAGCCTGATCCATATCTGAACATATAGGGGTCATATAGAAGAGGGATTTCGAAAGGCCTAACACAAGTCACTGTCCCAAATTTCGAAAAATCGGACAATAAATGCGGGCCGAAGACCTTAATCGAGAGATCGGTCTATATGGCAGATATATCAAAATTTGCACCGATCGAGCCTACACAATCTGAAATTTTTACAAATTGTGTAAGTTGGTCTGGAAGGAGCAATAGGCTACATAATTTGTCGATGTTGCAAGGGGACGGACCCAGTCCCCCATATAAGCCGCCCGCCCAAAAAAAAAACCCGCGAATAGAAAATTTTTTTGACCATGGCAATATAGGGGTTTAAAGAAAAGGTATTTTGAAGAAGAACACGAATTTGGTATCCGATTCTAAGGAAAAATGCTGGGTATTCGCATTACAAACAGAACAAGTTGAGACCCATATTGCCAAAATCGATACATATGTCCGGCTTGTAGAGTGTTTTAAGGATGGGGCGGCCATCCAAACACTTGATTCCGAAAATGTGTGCTTGTTATACCCTCCACCATAGGATAAGGGTATACTAATTTCGTCATTCTGTTTGTAACTCCTCTAAATATTCGTCTAAGACCCCATAAAGTATATATTATATGGTTGCCCAAAAAGTAATTGCGAATTTTTCATATAGTCGGCGTTGACAAATTTTTTCACAGCTTGTGACTCTGTAATTGCATTCTTTCTTCTGTCAGTTATCAGCTGTTACTTTTAGCTTGCTTTAGAAAAAAAGTGTAAAAAAAGTATATTTGATTAAAGTTCATTCTAAGTTTTACTAAAAATGCATTTACTTTCTTTTAAAAAATCCGCAATTTCTTTTTGGGCAACCCAATATATATTCTGGATCGTCATGACATTTTAAGTCGATCTAGCCATGTTCGTCCGTCTGTCCGTCCGTCTGTCCGTTCGTCTGTCCGTCCGTCTGTCCGTCCGTCTGTCCGTCCGTCTGTCCGTCCGTCTGTCCGTCCGTCTGTCCGTCCGTCTGTCCGTCCGTCTGTCCGTCCGTCTGTCCGTCCGTCTGTCCGTCCGTCTGTCCGTCCGTCTGTCCGTCCGTCTGTCCGTCCGTCTGTCCGTCCGTCTGTCCGTCCGTCTGTCCGTCCGTCTGTCCGTCCGTCTGTCCGTCCGTCTGTCCGTCCGTCTGTCCGTCCGTCTGTCCGTCCGTCTGTCCGTCCGTCTGTCCGTCCGTCTGTCCGTCCGTCTGTCCGTCCGTCTGTCCGTCCGTCTGTCCGTCCGTCTGTCCGTCCGTCTGTCCGTCCGTCTGTCCGTTCGCCTGTCCGTCCGTCTGTCCGTCCGTCTGTCCGTCCGTCTGTCCGTCCGTCTGTCCGTCCGTCTGTCCGTCCGTCTGTCCGTCCGTCTGTCCGTCCGTCAGTCCGTCTGTCGAAAGCACGCTAACTTTCGAAGGAGTAAAGCTAGCAGCTTGAAATTTTGCACAAATACTTCTTATTAGAGTAGGTCGATTGGGATTGCAAATGGGCCATATCGGTCGATTTTTTGATATAGCTGCCATATGAACCGGTCTGGGATCTTGACTTCTTGAGCCCCTAGAGGGCACAATTATTATCCGATTTGGCTGAAATTTTACAAGACGTGTTTTATTATGACTTCCAAAAACTTTGCTGAATATGGTTTAAATTGGTCCATAATCTTATATAGCTGTCATATAAACCTATCTGGGGTCTTGACTTCTTGAGCCACTAGAGGCCGCAATTATTATCCGAATTGGCTGAAATTTTGCATGAGGTGTTTTGTTATGACTTTCAACAGCTGTGCTAAGAATAGTTAAAATCGGTCAATAACCTGATGTAGCTGCCATATAAACCGATCCGGGGTCTTGACTTCTTAAGACACTAGAGGGCACAATTATTATCCGATGTGGCTGAAATTTTGCATGAGGTGTTTTTCAAGCCTTTCCTTACAGGTTTCTATTATATAAACAAATATCTCAATATAGTTAACAATTAAGTCACAATCTCATATTATTTTTTCCCCCAGAATGCCAGATAACACATAACTAAAGGGTGATTTTTTTGAGGTTAGGATTTTCATGCATTAGTATTTGACAGATCACGTGGGATTTCAGACATGGTGTCAAAGAGAAAGATGCTCAGTATGCTTTGACATTTCATCATGAATAGACTTATTAACGAGCAACGCTTGCAAATCATTGAATTTTATTACCAAAATAAGTGTTCGGTTCGAAATGTGTTCATTCACCGTTCAGCGATGAGGCTCATTTCTGGTTGAATGGCTACGTAAATAAGCAAAATTGCCGCATTTGGAGTGAAGAGCAACCAGAAGCCGTTCAAGAACTGCCCATGCATCCCGAAAAATGCACTGTTTGGTGTGGTTTGTACGCTGGTGGAATCATTGGACCGTATTTTTTCAAAGATGCTGTTGGACGCAACGTTACGGTGAATGAACACATTTCGAACCGAACACTGATTTTGGTAATAAAATTCAATGATTTGCAAGCGTTGCTCGTTAGTAAGTCTATTCATGATGAAATGTCAAAGCATACTGAGCATCTTTCTCTTTGACACCATGTCTGAAATCCCACGTGATCTGTCAAATACTAATGCATGAAAATCCTAACCTCAAAAAAGTCACCCTTTGCCACCATACACTGACTTGAATGAGTTGCACTATGCCATATTTTATGCCATTTACACAAAATTTTTTATTTCATTTATTATTGAAGTAAATTTTGTTTATTGAATCGACTCAGTTTTCACCTTTGGCCTAAATTTTCCCATATAGTATATGGCAAGCATAAAACCATTAAATTGTCAACATATTCATAATTTATCAATTTTTACCCAAACGAAAATTTTACATGTATTATGGCAATATGAAAAGCCAAATTCAATGCAAATTTTTGCCCACTCAAAATGTGTTTTTTTGTTTGAGTGTCTCTTTTTTGACGCTCCTCTCCCAGGTGTCCCATTTAGGCAGAAACATGTTGTAAATGCCAGCCGAGGCATCCAAGCGATTTTACTAACAGATGCAATTGTCACAAACGGGGTGGTAATAAATATCGCTGGTAAATTGAAACACATTTTTTTTCGTGTGCTGCGCAACAAAGTGTTTACCTGGCTTGTGGCATAAGGGTTAATAAACTTATAAATCAAGCTGTGAATCGTATCACAGTGACAACAATGAAGGGTTACAGACAGCATAAAAGTGTATGACAGTTATGTTTGAAAGGTTTTGAGGTTCGAGATTTGAGGATAACTTTTAGCAAATAGCAAATGGGCGGTCCATGGGTTGGTAAAGTTCCTGAACGGCATACAAGATCCTATTTTGATATATTGTGTTGCCCAAAAAGTAATTGCGGATTTTTTAAAAGAAAGTAAATGCATTTTTAATAAAACTTAGAATGAACTTTAATCAAATATACTTTTTTTACACTTTTTTTCTCAAGCAAGCTAAAAGTAGCAGCTGATAACTAACAGAAGAAAGAATACAATTACAGAGTCACAAGCTGTGAAAAAATTTGTCAACGCCGACTATATGAAAAATCCGCAATTACTTTTTGGGCAACCCAATATTTGTCATCTAGATCGAATACTCGATTTATGGTATTCAGATTTTCCGGAAATTTTGAGCAGTGAGATATGTTTGACGAATATGATGTAGATCAGACCACATGTCGTATATATTCATACCTTAAGGTCTAGAGCCCAAATAGACCCATGTTTACCTTATTTCGCTGAAATTGGGAACTGTACTGTGAACCTCGAAGTCAGTACCGAATATGGTTCAAATCCAACCATATTTGTATACAAATGCCATATAGACCAATTGATAGTTGAAGCTGAAAGCCATATTCAACCTCCCAGCCGACTATGCCAACTATCCCGACTTTCTCCCGCTTATTTTTTCCAGTGTATGCCAACATAGTATTTACACATCAGCTTTTACTATTTATCTTGGATTTAATTTCAATTAAAATTCCGATGGAAAAAGCCTTACAGTATATGTAAAATATTTATCGCGAGCTTTCGCTTTTTGTTAATCGTAATTATAATAATCAATAGACCATTATTTTACAAATTGTTGGTTGGTTGGTTTGACCTGATATTGGCTTTACTCTAAAATACACACACTCACAACCACACACACACACACACAGTACTTACCAATCGGTGGGTGGGTGGTTGGAAAAAAGTTTTTTGTTTTGTACTTCCGGTATCGCTGTGGGTTGCCTCACTTGCCTCGTTGTGTAATAAATAAACGACAAACGCTAAACCAAGGCCATAAATTCTGTGCCCATTATTAACCATTATGAGTAAGGATGAGATACATAAATAAAATTCAATTTATTGGTAGTGGCCTGTATTGTAAATAATTGACATTTTAATAAAATTGCAATAAAAATGTTAACGGATAATTTGTAATTATCGATTGGACAGAGAGAGACAACCAGTACGAAATGGATAAGCAGAGAAAGATAGCATTTTCTGTTCGCATGCCTGTAGAGACGAGCCACTTGATACGTATATATAAGACCCGAAGGATTAAGGATGCACACTTGGTACCGCATTAAAAAAAATTTAAGGTCTATCACTTTTTCATTCAGTTAGAATCATAGCCTGAGGCAGGCATCTGTCATGCCAGGTTCTTGTCTGCAGAAGCTGTAAGTACACCGCTAAAGAGAAAGGCAAAGAAGATCTGCTATGTGCGTATCCCACTCAATGAAGTTCCTCCTAAGGAACTTCTAACCTTTTTGCCAAGGCTCTTGAAGTGAAAATCAAAGGATACCTAAAAAGGCAGCTATATCTTAATCCGAACCCATTTCTATTCAATTCAGTAATGATTTCAAGTTTCCAAAAAATGCCTCCAAGTATGTGTGAGCCGATATGAACTGAAAACAAGTAAGAGCGTGCTAACGTCGGCCAGTCCGAATCTTATATACCCTCCACAATTGATCGCATTTGCCGAATTCTATGCGCGGTATCTCTTTTCAGACAAACATAGAATATTCCATAAGAACTGTTATGCTATTGGAACTATAACAAGTTATAGTCCGATTCGGACCATAAATGAATGCTAAACATTGTAGAAGTCATTATGTAATATTTCGGTTCATTAGGATAAGAATTGGGCCTTGTAGGGGATCAAGAAGCAAAAGCGGGAGATAGGTTTATACGGGAGCTGTATGAAGCTATTGATCGATTCAGACCATAGTAGGCACGTATGTTGAAGGTCATGAGAGAAGTGGTTGTACAAAATTTCTGCCAAATCGGATGAGAATTGCGCCCTCTAAAGGCTCAAGAAGTCAAGATCCAAGATCGTTTTATATGGCAGCTATAGACCGAATTGATTCATGCTAAGCATAGTTGTTGGAAGTGCTACCAAAATACCACGTGCAAAATTTCAATACAATCGGACGAGAATTGCGCCCTTTAGAGGCTCAAGAAGTCAAGATCCGATTTATCGAACTATATCTTGATATAGCCCCCATATAGACCGATCAGCCGATTTAGGGTCCTGGGCCCACAATAGACGCATTTTGTATCAGATGTCGCCGAAAATTGGGATAGTGAGTTGTGTTAGGCCGGTCGACATCCATGCTCAAATTTGGATATAGCTGCCATATAGACCGATAGCTCGATTTAGGGTCTTAGGCCCATAAAAGCCACATTTATTATCCAATTTTGATAAAATTTGGGACTGTGAGTTGTGTTAGAACCTTCGACATCTTTCCTTAATTTGGCTGCTATATAGACCGATCTCTCAATTTAAGGTTTTGGGCCCAAAAAAGGCGCATTTATTGTCCGATTTCGCCTAAATTTGCGACAGTGAGTTGTGTTGGGCCCTGCGACATCTTTCTTTAAGATCGGTCCAGATTTGGATATAGCTGCCATATAGACCGATCCGTAGATTTGGGGTCTTAGGCCCGTCAATGCCATATTTATTACCCTATTTTGCTGAAATTCGGGACACTTAGTTTTGTTAGGCCTTCTTCAATTTTGCCCAGATCGGTCCAGATTTGGATATAGCTGCCATATAGACCGATATCTCGATTTAAGGTTTTGGGCCCATTAAAGGCGCATATATTGTCCGATGTAGCCGAAATTTGGGACAGTTGATTGTATTAGGCCCATCGACATTCTTCTTTAATTTGCCCAATATCGGTCCAGATTTGGATATAACTGGCATATAGACCGATCTCTCGATTTAAGGTTTTGGGGCCATTAAAGACGCATTTATGGTGTGATGTCGCCGAAATTTGGAACAGTGAGTTGCGTTAGGCTCTTCGATATTTTTCTGCAACTTGGCTCAAATCGTTCCAGATTTAGATATAGCTGCCATATAGACCGATCTCTCAATTTAAGGTTTTGGGGCAATTAAAGACGCATTTATGGTCTGACGTCACCGAAATTTGGGGCAGTGAGTTGTGTTAGGCCCTTCGACATTTTTCTGCAACTTGACTCACATCGGTCTAGATTTGGATATAGCTGCCATATAGACCGATATCTCGATTTTAAGTCTGACCCCATAAAATGCGCATTTATTATCCGATTTCACTCAAATTTGACGCAGTGACTTATGTGAGGACTTTCGACATCCGTGTCGTATATGGTTCAGATCGGTTTATTTTCAGATATAGCTACTAACAAGTAAGAAGGCGATAAGTTCGGCCGGGCCGAACTTTGGATACCCACCACTTCGGGTATATATGTGAACCACATTTCGTCAAAATCCAATGAAAAATGCATACCTTATGCCCCATAGCAGCTCTATAGATATCATCCGATTTAGACCAAATGCTTATAAGTACAAGTCATTGTTCAACCGAGAGATCGGTCTATGTGGCAGCTATATCCAAATCTGAACCGATCAGGGCCAAATAGAAGAAAGATTTCGAAGGGCCTAAGGCAAATCACAGTCCCAAATTTCAGCAAAATCGGATAATAAATGTGGCTTTTATGGGCCTAAGACCATAAATCGGAGGATCGGTCTATATGGCAGCTATATCCAAATTTGGACCGATCTGGGCCAAATTGACGAAGGATGTCGAAGGGCTCAACGCAACTCACTGTCCCAAATTTCAGCAAAATCGGATAATAAATGTGGCTTTTATGGGCGTAAGACCATAAATCGGAGGATCGGCCTATATGGCAGCTATATCCAAATCTTGACCGATCTGGGCCAAATTGACGAAGAATGTTGAAGGGCCTAAACCACAACTCACTGT
>NC_081556.1:30059872-30074743 GCF_963082655.1 Stomoxys calcitrans | reverse complement strand
CATACCAAACTTCTGTCAAACCAGCAAAATTAAATCTTCGAGGAACTAAGAAAGATAAACGAGAAACCGGTTAAAATGGGAGCTATATCAGGTTATATTGTAGAATAATTCGGACTGTACGTGGCACACTACACTACGTGCAAAATTTTTGCCAAATCGCCCAAAAATTTCGGCTTGTAAGGACTAAAGAAGTCAGAAGTTTTGAGTTTAGGTTAGGTTAGGTTTATGTGACAGTCAGACTCACTTTGACGTTTTCGTCCATTGTGATACCACAGGAACAAAGGAATGAAGATGCCTTGTAGTTCTTACCGTTGAACCATCCAGATCGCTTTAAAAAGCCCAATAACTTGCGAATGTTGACAGGTTCTCAAAGAAATGAGAACCTAAAGAGGAACCGCTTCTGACTGCAAGTGGGGGACACACCCACATAAGGTGTTCTATAGTCGCTTCCTCTTCGATATCCATCCAGATCGCTTTAAAAAGCCCTATAACTTGCGAATGTTGACATTCGCTAAATCAGACAGGTTCTCAAAGAAATGAGAACCTAAAGTGGAACTCCTTCTGATTGCTAGTGCGGGACACACACACAGAAGGTGTTCCATAGTCTCTTCCTTCTCGATGTGCTCACAGCTTCTGCAAAACTCGTTGCTGGCAACCTTCAGTCTGTCAGCATGTTTTCCGATTAGACAGTAACCTGTCATGACGGACGCAATGACTGAGACGTCTGTTCTAGCCAATGACAGCAAAGCATTAAACTTCTTCAAGTCTAGATTGGGTCACATAGTTTTAGAATGCTCACAGCCGCCTCTTGGTCACCACCTATCATTCGTTGCCCTTCGGGCCTGGTCCTGAAAATTTAGCTTACATGTCGCTTGAGGCATACCCACAAATTAGAGCATCCCTGGAAAGTGTAGGGTAGTTCCTAGTCTCTCCAGCTCATCCGCTTTACATTTGTCTGGATATCTATGTGGCCCGGCACCCAGAACAGGTGAATTTTTAACTATTCAGCCATCTCATAGAGAGAACTGCGACACTCGAGGGCTGTTTTGTGTTCAGAAATACGTTATCCAGGGTAAATGGCTGCCTGAGAGGATATTTATACCAATCGTCGTAATGACATTTTATCTTAGCCATTTCATCACTTCCTTAATTGCAAGGATCTCCGCTGGATACACACTGCAGTGGTAGGGTAATCACTTCGATATGACCAGTTCTAGATCTTTAGAGTACACCCCAAAGCCCACCTGGGCGTTTAATTTGGAACCATCCGTATAGAATTCTATGTAACTTCTGTTGCCAGGGATATCGTAGTTCCAATCGGTTCTATCAGGAATAGTGGTACAGCACTTTTTATAAACAAAACGGCTCAGGTAGGGTGTACCACATTGCCTGGATATTGTATCAAGGATAACACAGTAACCGTTGCAGCCACTTGACCAATGAGAAAGCCTCCTTAACCTCACGGCAGTGGTCGCTGCAATGTAGCCACAATGTCCAGAGGCATTAGATGTAGCATTAAATACAGTGCATCATATGGTGTCGTCCTCAGTGCGGCTGTAATGCACAAGAAAGACATCCTTTGGATCCGGTTAAGTACTGAGCAGTAGGTGGACTTTTGAAGCGCCGTCCACCAGACCACAACACCATATAACATAATAGGTCTGACAACTGCAGAATATACCCAATGCATAACACGCGGTCTTAACCCCCATGACAATGGCTCTCTTGCAGGTGTATAGGGCTAGAGAGCCTTTCTTCCTCTTTCTAAAATGTCGGATTTGAAGTTCAATTTCCTGTCAAAAACACCCAGGTTTTTGCGCTTTCTCTAAATGCAACATTCCCTCTCCCAAGGCGACAGGTTCCACTGTAGGCAACTTATATCTCCTGCTGTCTGTCCTGCATTTATTTATACCTAGACCACTTTCGGTAGCCCACTTCGTTGTTGCAGCGTCTCTTAGGACGCTGGGAAACCTTCGCCTAACCGCAATTGCAACGTCATCTGCATACGCCACCATTTTTACACCTTTTTCTTCCAGAGACAATAATATATTGTTAATGGCTATATTCCAAAGTAGACCAGACCGTACACCCCCTTGAGGTGTTCCTTTGCTGATCCATCTTTTTAGATCCACAGATCCCAAGCCTACCGTAAGTCATCTTTTAGTAAGTAAATTACTAATAAACTTTCTTACGATGGAGTTGATGCATAGAAACTCCAGCTCCTCCATGATTGCCATCGGTTTTACATTATTGAAAGCACCTTCAATGTCAAGAAATGCTACCATAGTATATTCTTTGACAGCGAGAGAACCCTTTATGTAGCCGACTAGGTCGTGAAGGGCTGTTTCAGTGGATTTGCCTTACTATATGCATACTGCTGCCGCGACAGGCGATCTCCAAGGATCTTTGCCCTAAGATATGTTTCTGTCAACCTCTCAAGAGTTTTCAGCATAAAGGATGACAGACAAATAGGACGAAAATCTTTTGCACAAATTGAGGATTGTAAGGGCTCGAGAAGTCAAATCGGGAGATCGGTTTATATGGGGCTATATCAGGTTATAGATTAATTTGGACCGTACTTGGCACATTTGTTGGAAGTCATAGCGGAACACTACATGCAAAATTTCAACAAAATCGCACAAAAAATGCGGCTTGTAATAGCTATATCAGGTTATAGACTGATTTTGGTTTTACTAAGTACTGTTAGATCCGAACACTATGTGAAATTTTTTAGACAAATCGGACAAAAATTGTGGCTTCCAGGGGCTCTAGAAGTCAAATCGGTAGATCGGTTTATATGGGAGCTACTAGCTGGACCGGGCCCGCTCCGCTGCGCCTTTTTCTGGAACAACTTTGCTTTATATGGAACAAAATTTTCCATGGAATGTTTATTATCGACAATTAAAGAGCTTTTAGGGAAATACCATGCTACTGTTTGTGGGGCATTTTGAGAAAGTGGTAGACCCCCAGAAAATTGGTTCCAAAAGTGGGTACCAATTCTTACTCTAACCCCCAATTCGTTTCATTTAAGCCCCACATTGACCTGGTCGGAAAATATGCCCGATTTAAGGGTGTTTTGGGGAGTGGGATGGTCCCCCAAACACTAAGCCCTGAAAATATATCAGCAAGGTGCTCTTTGCTCATATATTTGAATCCCATATTGCCATTGGCCTAAAAATTGGATATCAAATTCGTTTTCTAATCTCAAATACCATTCACATAAACCCCTTATTGAAAAAGCCACCAAATATCTCCGGTTTGGGGTATGGACCCTAAAAACTACGAATATCGAGCTCCACTGTCTTGAAACCTCAAATTGTCTTGGTGAGCAAATACGTCCTACTTGGGGGTTGTTATGGTGGTGGAACATCCTCTAGACAGTTGGTCCCGAATTGGGGGTTGTTATGGCGGTGAGACATCCCCTAGACAGTTGGTCCAGAACGTTGATGTCATATTCATGGTCTACTTCGAAATACGCTTCATTTGAGCTCCATTTTTCCTAAGTCGGCAAACATGACCGGTTTGGGGGGTGTTTTGGTTGATGGGGCGGCCACTTAGTGACTTGGCTTTGCAAATATATGTCAGATTCGTGTTCTACTCTAAAATACCTCTTATACGAGCCTCATACTGCAATGGTCAGCAAATACTTCCAATTTGGGTCGTGTTATGAGGGTGGGGTGGCCCCATAGACACTTTTCCCGAACATTGATATCAGATTCGTGCTTTACTTCCACAGACCTTTCATTTGAGCCCCATATTGATATGGTCGTAAATTTATCCCCTTTGGGGGATGATTTTGGGGAGAGGCGGCCCCGCCAAACACTTGGTCCCATATTTGGATATCAGATTCTAATTCTACACTTAAATACCTTTTATTTAAGCCCCATATTCCCATGGTCAGTAAATAATTCCTGTTTGGAGGGTGTTTTGGGAAAGGTGTGGACCCACAGAAACGTAATCCCACATTTGGATATCAGATTCGTATTCTACTCGCTAATGCCTTTCATTTGAGTCCCATATTGCCATGGTAGGTAAATATGTCGGATTTTAGGGTGTTTTGGGGGTTAGAGTGGTCCCCCAAACACTTGCTCCCACAATTGGATATCAAATACGTTTTTTAATCTTAAATACCTTTCATTTGAGTACCATATTGTCGTGATTGGTGTATATGTATATATATGGTAGGTTTTAGGGTGGGGCGTCCCCCCTAGGTACCCCATCCGAAATTTGGATATTAAATTATTGTTTGTAGGTTACAATAAGAGAGCACACAAAATCGCGCCACCCATCTCCGAGATTTGCCGTTTCTGAAAATTAGGGTAAGGGGGAGGGTCCGCTCCCCCTGCAGATATCAAAAAATTTAGTACCCTCTTTTTACCACGGGATCACTATCTGTGAAAATTTCAAGAAAATCGGTTCAGCCGTTTCTGAGTCTATAAGGAACACACCAACAAACAAACAAACCTACCAACAAACACAAATTGATTTTTATAATTAAGATATATAAATGTGAACCGATATGACCCATTTGTAATCTCCGACGACCAAACATCAATATTAAGTAAAATTGCAAATTTTGCCCATGAACATTGCACTAAGGAACAGGGGCAAACTTCTCACATATCAATGAACGCTGTCCGATTCAAGTTTAAGCTCAATGATAAGGGGCCTCCTTTTTATAGCCGCGTCCGGACGGCGTGCCGCAGTGCGACACCTCTTTGGAGAGAAGTTTTACATGGCATAGTACCTCACAAATTTTGCCACCATTAGGGGGGTAAAACCACCGCTAAAAATTTTTCTAATGGTCCCGTCAGGATTTGAACCCAGGCGTTCAGCGTCATAGGAGGACATGCTAACCTCTGCGCTACAGTGGCCTCCAATATCATCATCAATATTAAGTATTTGTGTTAAATTTCAAGCGGCTAGCTTTACGCGTTCGACCGCTATCGTGATTTCGTCAGACGGACGGACGGACATGATCGATCGATTCAGAACGTTGAGGCGTTCAAGAATATGAAAACTTTATGGGGTCTTAGGCGAATATTTCGAGGTGTTACAAACAGAATGTCTATACTAGTATACCCCCATCCCATGGTGGTGGGTATAATGATAAGAGCTTAAAAAGTAACAGTGCAACCCATATGTTGCCGAATATGCTTGTGCACATTTTTTCCCTAGCATAAAAACTAAAAAACTTTTTTGGACTACTGTGCACTTCCGTCAAAATTGTTATGCGCTATCGAATATGTTTCTTTATAAAGCTTAGTTTGATTTTCGTCTTTTCGGAGAAATGAAGTGTCTAAAGATTATTACGATTTTATATTATTTTATTCAACTGACGAGTGCAAGTTTAGATGTAAGTAATTATTAATATTGGGTTCCCCAAAAAATAATTGCGGCTTTTTTAAAAGAAAGTAAATGCATTTTTAATAAAACTTAGAATGAACTTTAATCAAATATACTTTTTTTACACTTTTTTTCTAAAGTAAGCTAAAAGTAACAGATGATAACTGACAGAAGAAAGAATGCAATTACAGAGTCACAAGCTGTGAAAAAATTTGTCAACGCCGACTATATGAAAAATCCGCAATTACTTTTTGGGCAACCTAGAACAATTAAAGTGGGATAAGAGCGGCCAGAACAACATTTAATTAGTTTTAGCTTGTTATTGTCTAAAGGGTCATTTTTTTAGATCTGTAGGAAGGTTAGGTTTGGTTGAAAGAGGGTGCAGATATTAATCCGCCCCATGCCACTATGAACATACACCTAAACCAGTAATCGGATTGTTGTGCGCTCCAAGAAGAAATTTTTAAGTTAGGAATTCCGTGCTACTTACAAAATCCTTAATTGTCTTCAATGCCACTCTCCTAAGATGGTTCATGTCTGATATTGTGTCTCCACCTAAGTACCGGTATATGTTGGACGCGAAAGCGGGACAATGACAAAGGAAATGCTCCAACGTCTCATCATCTTTCCCAATTGACCTACACATGCTATCACCGATTTTACATAAGTGAGCTCGTAGTCCTATGTGTCCCATTATGATACCAATAGCTATACTGACCTCCTTCTTGCTTCCTTTTGATAATAGCCTCGTCTTCTCACGATCTGGATCCCCACATAGGATTTTCGCCGTCCTACCGATCATTTCGCTGTTCCACAATGTTGCATGCGCATTCGTCGCCCACTCCCTTAACACGGACTGCATCGACCCGAAAGGCTTCTGGTTAACCAAGTTTATTGATGGTAGTCCTCTGATCTGCACCGCCAAATCGTCTGCCCTTTCATTTCCCTTACTTCGTTATGGCCCGGCACCCGAACGATGCGGATTTTGCCATCCTCAGAGAAGGCGTTAATCTCCTTTTTATACCCTCCACCATAAGATGGGGGGTATACTAATTTCGTCATTCTGTTTGTAACTACTCGAAATATTCGTCTGAGACCCCATAAAGTATATATATTCTTGATCGTCGTGACATTTTATGTCGATCTAGCCATGTCCGTCCGTCCGTCCGTCCGTCTGTCTGTCGAAAGCACGCTAACTTCCGAAGGAGTAAAGCTAGCCGCTTGAAATTTTGCACAAATACTTCTTATTAGTGTAGGTCGGTTGGTATTGTAAATGGGCCATATCGGTCCATGGTTTGATATAGCTGCCATATAAACCGATCTTGGGTCTTGACTTCTTGAGCCTCTAGAGTGCGCAATTCTTATCCGATTCGAATGAAATTTTGTACGGCGTGTTTTTTTATGATATCCAACAACTGTGCCAAGTATGGTTCAAATCGGTCCATAACCTGATATAGCCGCCATATAAACCGATCTTGGGTCTTGACTTCTTGAGCCTCTAGAGGGCGCAATTCTTATCCGATTGAAATGGAATTTCGCACGACGTGTGTTGTTATGATATCCAACAACTGTGCCAAGTATGGTTCAAATAGGTCCATAACCTGATATAGCTGCCATATAAACCGATCTTGGGTCTTGACTTCTTGAGCCTCTAGAGTGCGCATTTCTTATCCGATTGAAATGAAATTTTGCACGACGTGTTTTGTTATGATATCCAACAACTGTGCCAAGTATGGTTCAAATCGGTTCATAACCTGATATAGCTGTCATATAAACCGATCTTGGGTCTTGACTTCTTGAGCCTCTAGAGGGCGAAATTCTTATCCGATTGAAATGGAATTTCGCACGACGTGTTTTGTTATGATACCCAACAACTGTGCCAAGTATGGTTTAAATCGGTCCATAACCTGATATAGCTGCCATATAAACCGATCTTGGGTCTAGACTTCTTGAGCCTCTAGAGTGCGCAATTCTTATCCGATTGGAATGAATTTTTGGCACCATTTATTTCGTTATGATATCCAACAACTGTGCCAAGTATGGTTGAAATCGGTCCATAACCTGATATAGCTGTCATATAAACCGATCTGGGGATTTGACTTCTTGAGCTTCTAGAGGGCGCAATTCCTATCCGATTTGGCTGAAATTTTGCATGACGTATTTTATTTTTACTTTCAACAACTGTGTCAAATAAGGTTCAAATCGGTTCATAACCTGATATAGCTGCCATATAAACCGATCTGGGATCTTGACTTCTTGACCCCTAGAGGTCGCAATTATTATCCGATATGCCTGAAATTTTGTACGATGGATCCTCTCATGACCATCAACAAACGTGTTTATTATGGTCTGAATCGGTCTATAGCCTGATACAGATCCCATATAAATCGTTCTCTCTATTTGACTTCGTGAGCCCCAATGGGCGCAATTCTTATACGAATTGGCTGAAATTTTACACAGGTCTCCAACATATAATTTAATTAGGTTTTTTGCCTAAGAAGAGATGCCGGGAAAAGAACTCGACAAATGCGATCCATGGTGGAGGGTATATAAGATTCGGCCCGGCCGAACTTAGCACGCTTTTACTTGTTACACTGTAAGGCTGTTCGCGACCTTACCGTCCTGGTTGTTATTGCCCTTATGACAATTATACTGTCGCTAAAGATGTTCAGACTCGACGTCCTCGCGTTAGCACCACACCACTTCGCGCATTCCGTGATCGCCCGGATCTCCACCTGCAGGACCGTATTATGTTCAGGCAGTTTAAAACAGATGTCGGTCCCTGGGTTTTCAATGTAAACCCCCAGGCCCACTTTGTCCTCTTGCTTTGATCCATCCGTGTAACATGATCTTCCAGATGGCAATACTAGGGTTCCGTCAATCCAACACTGTGCCGATGACAGCAGTGCCTCCTCGATTAGAAACCTCTACCCTTCCTTCCAGGTTTCCTATCTTCGCCTCGATTATACCCCGATGGTACGAGCTGCTCCCATCCTTTATAATTTTTCCCATCGCCTTAAGTCTCATAGCCATAGTGGCTGCCTCACACTTAATCTGTGTGTCTATGGATCGGTTATATATAGAAGTCTCCATTGTCCTAGTGGGTGTAGTCCTCATCGCTCCGCTTATGCCAAGACAGTATGTTCTCTGATCCTGTTGTACGGTCCTTATGTTGCACTTTTTCTTCATAGCAGTCCACCAAACTACTGAGGCATAAGTAACTATTGGTCTAATCACGCTCCTGTAGAGCCTGTGGATTATCCTAGGATTCAGGCCCCATTTCGAGCCAACGACCCGTTTACATAATGCCTAACATCTGTGAGCTTTCTCAGTACGCTCCTGAATGTGACATTTCCAATTCAGTTTCCTGTCCAAGATCACACCTAAGTATTTGACCTTATCAGATATCGAAATCGTCTTATTGAGGAAACGTGGTGCGTTAAATTTGCCCACTTTCGTCTTCCGCGTGAACAGGCATATTTCAGTCTTCTCTGGGTTAACATTGAGACCTCTGGGTCTAGCCCAGTCATATGCCATATGCAAGACCCTTTCGGCCCTTCTGCATAGCTCGTTCGGATCCTTACACCCTTAGAAGTATTATAACATCGTCTGCCAAGCAGACTTGTTCCAATCCCTCCTCAGTCAGCATCCGTAATAGGTCATTTATGGTGGTCACTCATAGAAGTGGCGATAAAATGCCCCCTGTGGCGTACCCTGTGCCACAAATTATCCACCTGTTCCTTAGCAAATGGTTTATCCAGTCTCTAAGGACCGGGTCCACCCGGTACCGGTGTAAGGATTCGATCAGTGTGTCGGTCCGCACATTGTTAAAAGCCCCTTCGAAGTCAATGCATACCGCCAGTGTGTACGTTTTGGCATCGAATGATTCTTCTATTTTATGCACAACCTCGTGCAGGGCAGTCTCCATCGACCTTCCCTTGACATAGGCATGCTGTTTGTATATGAGCAGTTCGCTGGATGTCATACTCTTTATCAATACGTTCCATGGTTTTGAGTAGAAAGGACGCAAGGCTTATGAGTCTGTAGGTCTTTGGTGTCGCATAACTTACCCTGCCGGACTTAGGTATAAAAACCACCCTTGCCTCCTGCTAGGCTTTCGGAGTATATGAAAGTCCTAGGCACGCTGTGAAAATTTTTGACCAGACGAGGCGCCAGATAGTCTGCCCATTTCTGTAGTAACGCCGGAAAGATCTATAGGAAAGTTTTCAAAAAAAGAAAACATAATATTCAGAAAAATTTATGAAATCTTTTGTATGAATCGATGGTACGGTCCATATATTGGTTGCCCAGAAAGTAATGGCGGATTTTTCATATAGTCGGCGTTGACAAATTTTTTCACAGCTTTTGACTCTGTAATTGCATTCTTTCTTCTGTCAGTTATCAGCTGTTACTTTAGCTTGCTTTAGAAAAAAAAAGTGTAAAAAAGTATATTTGATTAAAGTTCATTCTAAGATTTATTAAAAATGCATTTACTTTCTTTGTGATGACGTGACTGCGCCTCAAAAGGTCCATCCGCTTAGTCCAATTTTGTCATATTTCCAACATTTCGGCCGGTATCTCATGAATAAATGCTTCAATGTTGTCTACCACTGCGTCAATTGAAGCGGTTTTGTCTGTATAGACATGGGCTTTAACATAGCCCCACAAAAAATAGTCTTAAAGAAGTTTAGTCGCACTATCTAAGCGGCCAATTGACCGGTCCCGAACTTGAAATATAATGTTCACCGAACTCGCCTCTCAATAAGTCCATTGTTATGCGTGCTGTGTGGCATGTGGCACCTTCTTGTTGAAACCACATGCCAGGCAAGTCAAGCTCTTGTAATTTGGGCAAAAAAAAGTTAGTTGGATTTTATCTCACGATAGCTCTCATCATTCACAGTTACATTACGATTCCCATCATCTTTGAAGAAGTACGGTCCAATGATGCCACCAGCCCATAAACAGCACCAAACTGGATGCATTCTGGTGGATTTTCACACCAAAATCGACAATTCTGCTGATTTACATATCCATTGAGCCGAAAATGAGATTCGTGGCTCAATGGAAGAAGCGCCCCATGAACTTAAATTGAAATTCAATAATTTGTCAAGCATTGTTCGTTTGTCAGACGATTCATGGTTAATTTATAGACAAAACTGAAGCTGTTTGACAGTCCATTGTTATACGTGCTGTGTGACATGTGGCACAGTCTTGTTGAAGCCACGTGTCAGGCAAGTCAAGCTCTTGAATTTTGGGCAAAAAAGGTTAGTTAGATGTACGGTCCAATGATGTCACCAGCCTATAAACCACACCAAACCGTGAGTTTTTCTGGATGGTTGATTTTCACACCAAAATCGACAATTCTGCTTATTTACGTATCCATTGAGCTAAAAATGAGATTAGTCGCTCAATGGAAGATGCGCGCGATGAACTCTCTTAATAGAGCACGCATTTTGATAATAAAATTCAATAACTTGCAAGCGTTGTTCGTTTGTAAGACGATTCATGGTTAAATTATAGACCAAACTGGAGATATTTGACAGTGATGCAAAACACAAAATGTGCGTGAGCTGTTTAAACAAGTGTTGCCAAAAAGATACTAGCTAAAATCATCACCCTTTATATTTAGTTCTTATTTTTTTTATTTCATCAGACAAATCAGAACTTTACCTTATACGAAGATGGACCCGACCCCCATTTGGGTGATATATTAAAATCTGGCCAAGAAATCATTAAACTGCGTTTGCAAATTGTCGATTTCAATATGGAGAAACAAAATCAAACACTTATGGAAATCAATCACAGAATGCTAATTCTAGAGGAAAATTTCACAAAACTATTCAAAATAATCGAAGGTCAACAAAATTCAAGGAGTCTATTAACAGGAGAAGGGTATGAGTCAATGACTGAAGATGCCATTAATTGGGAGAGTGGCAATGTGACTTTAAGGACTACGAACATTGACGAAATTGTTGCACCAAAAAAAAAAAATGCGAATGCAACAGAAAGGATTTTTATGACGGAATTGCACGAAAAGGGTGAGAAAAATCCGACTATTGTCTTATCATTTAAAATTCAATTTATTTCTGTCTATCAATAGAGGAACCCAAATTGTGCAAATTAAAGGCCAATGACAAATTGAGTTGGTAAGTAAGTCAGACACACTAATGAGCGGGGCCAAGCCATGGCAGAGTTCTTGAATACTAAAGGCCTTAATATTGGTAACACTCCTACCTTTGTTAATAGGATTAGGCAGGAGGTATTAGATGTGACGATATGTTCGGAATATCTAATCGACGAGGTTGAGAATTGGAGGGTCTCCATGGAACACTCTTTCTGAAAATCGCTACATTAGGCTTCCGGAATAAGTAGAAGACCAAATGGACAAAATTCGGAAGGCTATTCAGAAGAAGACTTGGGTAAGATAATTTAGATTGTCCAAGCATAGAATAGATTGACGAGAATATCAACAGGATTACGACTGCACTGGTGGGATTCTTCAAAGATAGTTGTCCTCTTTGGGAAAGGAAAACATCCCAAGAAAATCCCTGGATGACCTGGGAGATTCGCAACATTGGTAAAGAGCTCCGCAGACTCTATAACAGAGCACATCGTAAAAAGGCGGAAGTTTATTGGGGTGTGTATTACACACGCCTCAAGGAATACAATAAGATTACCAGAGCGCCAAAACGTGACTCCTGGAAGCTTTTCTGCGAACAGGTCGATAGCGTTAATGACGCCGCCAAGATAAAAAGCTTCTCTCAAAAACCCATGTCCAAACTGAAACTTTAGTAGACGACATGGGAGTGAGAGCAGAGACAACGTAGGACATATGGAGGCTTTTGATGAAAACCCATTTTCCACAGGATACACCGGAAACTTAAAATTACGGAATTTATGGTGAAGGAATCCTGGAGGAGCTTCAAACCAAAACACTGGATGACAGGGGAGATTCGCAATACTGGGAAAGAGGTCCGCCAACTTTTTAACAGAGCACATCGTAAAAAGGCGGAATACAATAAGATTACCAGAGCGGCAAAACGTGACTCCTGGAAGCTGTTCTGCGAACAGGTCGATAGCGTTAATAACACCGCCAAGATAAAAAGCTTCTCTCAAAAACCCATGTCCAAACTGAAACTTTAGTAGACGACATGGGAGTGAGAGCAGAGACAACGGAGGACATGTGGAGGCTTTTGACGAAATTCCATTTTCCACAGACTGGACTCACCAAGACACCGGAAACTTGGAATAACGATTTTGATCGAAGGTTTAAAATTACAAAATTTATGGTGAACGAAACATTGAGGAGCTTCAAACCAATTAAGTCACCCGTACCTGATGAAATATTTCCGACAGTACTACAGAAGGAGGCCGACTATCTGGCGCCTCATCTGGCCAAACTTTTCATAGCGTGCATAGGACCTTCATATACTACGAAAGCCTGGCAGGAGACAGGGGTGGTGTTTATACCCAAGCCCGGCAAGGCAAGTTAAGCGACACCAAAGGCCTACAGACCCATAACCCTTCCGTCCTTTCTACTCAAAACCATGGGACGTATTGTGGACACCATGCTAGAGAGTATGACACCCAGCGAACTGCTCAAATACAAACAGCATGCCTATGTCAAGGGAAGGTCGGTGGAGACTGCCCTGCCCGAGGTTGTGCATAAAATAGAAGAATCCTTCGATGCCAAAACGTACACACTGGCGGTATGCATTGACTTCGAAGGGGCTTTTAACAATGTGCGGACCGACACACTGATCGAATCCTTAGACCAGTACCGGGTGGACCAGGTACTGATCGAATCCTTAGACCAGTACCGGGTAGACCCGGTCCTTAGAGACTGGATAAACCATATGCTAAGGAACAGGTGGATAAATTGTGTGTCCCATGACATAAATATAAGGGAGAAAGTGGCACAAGGCACGTCTCAGGGGGCATTTTATCGCCACTCCCATGGGTGACCACTATATATGACCTATTGGGGATGCTGACTGAGGAGAGATTTGAACCCGTCTGTTACGCAGACAATGTTGTAATACTTCTAAGGGGTAAGGATCCGAACGAGCTATGCAGAAGGCCCGAGAGGGTCTTGCATATGGCATATGACTGGGCTAGACCCAGAGGTCTCAATGTTAACCCAGAGAAGACTGAAATAAGCCTGCTCACGAGGGAGACGAAGGTGGGTCAGTTTAACACACCACGTTTCCTCAAAAAGACGATTTCCATATCTGACAAGGCAAATACTTAGGTGTGATCTTGGACTGGAAATTGAATTGGAAGTGTCACATTCAGGAGCGTACTGAGAAGGCTCACAGATGTTGGGCACTAGGTAGACGGGCCGTCGGCTCGAAATGGGGCCTGAATCGGAGGATGGTCCACTGGCTCTACAGGAGCGTGATTAGACCAATAGTTACTTACGCCTCAGTAGTTTGGTGGACTGCTATGGAGCGAAAGTGCAACATAAGGACCATACAACAGGCTCAGAGAACATATTGTCGTGGCATAGCGGAGCGATGAGGACCACGCCCACTAGCGCAATGGAGACTATTCTAGATATCCGACCCATAGACAAACAGATCAAGTGTGTGGCAGCCACTGCGGCTATGAGACTTAAGGCGATGGGAAAAATTATTGAGGATGGGAGCAGCTCGTACCATCGGGGTATAATCGAGGCGACGATAGGAAACCTGGAAGGAAGGGTAGAGGTTTCTAATCGAATGCCTGAGATCAACCTTGAAGTCGAGTGCGAGGCACTGTTGCCATTGGCACAGTGTTGGATTGACGGAACCCTAGTATTGCCATCTGGAAGATCATGTTACACGGATGGATCAAAGCTAGAGGACAAAGTGGGCCTGGGGGTCTACATTGAGAACCCAGGGACTGATATCTGTTTTAGACTGCCTGACTATATAACGGTTCTTCAGGCGGAGATCCGGGCGATCACGGAATGCATGAAGTGGTGTGGTGCTATCGCGGGGACGTCGAGTGTGAACATCATTACCGACAGTAAAATTGCCATAAGGGCAATAACAACCAGGACGATAAGGTCACGAACAGTCTTGCAGTGTAAGAAGGAGATTAACGCCTTCTCTCAGGATGACAAAATCCGCATTATTTGTGTGCCGGGCCATAACGGAGTAAGGGGGAATGAAAGGGCAGATGATTTGGTGGTGAAGCCCAGAGGACTGCCGTCAAAAAACTTGGTTAACACGAAGCTTTTCGAGTCGACGCAGTTCGAGTTAAGGGAGTGGGCGACGAATGCGCATGCAAGATTGTGGAACAGCGAAACGGCCGGTAGGACGGCGAAAAGCCTATGAGGGGATCTAGATCGTGAGAAGACGAGTCTATTTCTGAAAGAAAGTAAGACTGAGGTCAGTATAGCTATTGGTATCTTACCGGTGCACATAGGACTACGAGCTCAAATGCAATCTTTTTTTGCAAATTTTGCCCGTGAACATTCAACTAAGAAACAGAGGCAAACTTCTCAAATATAGTGAGTGCAGTCCGATTCAAGTTTGAGCG
>NC_081556.1:29982372-30054872 GCF_963082655.1 Stomoxys calcitrans | reverse complement strand
ATCATAACAAAACACGTCGTGCAAGATTTCATCCCAATCGGATAAGAATTACGCACTCTAGAGGCTCAAGAACTCAAGACCCAAGATCGGTTTATATGGCAGCTATATCAGGTTATGGACCGATTTGAACTATAATTGGCACAGTTGTTGGATATCATAAGAAAACACGTCGTGCAAAATTTCATTCCAATCCGTTAAGAATTGCACACTCTAGAGGCTCAAGAAGTCAAGACCCAAGATCGGTTTATATGGCAGCTATATCAAAACATGGACCGATATGGCCCATTTACAATACCAACCGACCTACATTAATAAGAAATATTTGTGCAAAATTTCAAGAGGCTAGCTTTACTCCTTCGGAAGTTAGCGGGCTTTCGACAGACAGACGGACGGACGATCAAGAATATATATACTTTATGGGGTCTCAGACGAATATTTCGAGTAGTTACAAACAGAATGACGAAATTAGTATACCCCCCATCTTATGGTGGAGGGTATAAAAACGTATTAAGTTCGGCCGGGCCGAATTTTGGGAAACCACCGCCATGGATTCCGCTAAAATGTGGGAGCTATATCTGGTTATATACCGATTTGGACCGTACTTGGCTCAGTTGTTGAGAGTCATAGCAGAACACTACATGCCAAATTTCAGCCAAATCGGATAAAAATTGCGGCTTCCAGGGGCTCAAGAAGTCAAATCGGGAGATCGGTCTATATATAGCAGCTATATCAGTTTCTTGACCGATTGGGAACGTATTTGACACAGTTAACGGGAGCCATATAGCCTCGAAAGGGGGTCTGAATCCAAGGATAAACCACTGGCTCTACAGTAGCATGATTGGACCAACACTTAGTTACGCCTCACTAGTTTGGTGGACTGCGATGGAGAAAAAGTGCAACGTAAGAATAATACAACGAATCTCTGGTATTGCCATCTGCAAGGCCATGCTACACAGATGGATCAAAGCTATAGGAGAGAGTGGGTCTGAGGATCTACATTGCGAATCCAGGGACTGAGATCTGTTTTCGACTGCCTGACAATAATATGGTCCTGCTGGCGGATCTCCGAGCGATCACAAAATGCTTTGGAAGATGTGGTGTTAACACGAAGCCGTGGAGTATAAACATCTTTAGGGAAAGTAAACGGGCCTTCAGGGCAATAACAATCAGTACGGTAAGGTCACGAGCAGTCTGGGAGTGTAAGAAGGAGCTTAACGCCTACTTTTAGAATGGCATGATCCGCACCATTTGGTTGCAAGGCCACACCGGAGTTGGGAGAATAAAATAGCAGACGATTTGACAGTGTAAGCCAAAGGACTGCCGTCAACAAACTTGGTTAACGTTTAGCCTTTCAGGTCGACGGAGTCCTATCTATATATAGACCGATATAGTCATAGACCGATCTATCGGTTAAGGGTCTACGGCCCATAAAAGCTGCACTTATTACCCGATTTTGCTGAAATTTGAAACAGTGGGCTATTTTAAGCCTCCCGACATTCGATCTAAATATGGTTAAGATCGGATTGTATTTAGATATAGCTGCCATATAGACCGATCTGCCGATTTAGGGTCTTAGGCCCATAAAGGCCACATTTATTATCCGATTTTGTTGAAATTTTGGGACAGTGAGTTGAGTTAGGCCCCGCGAAATCTTTCTGTAATTTGGCCTAGATCGGCTCAGATTTAGATATAGCTGCCATATAGACTGATCTCTCGATTTCAGGTCTTGGGCCCACAAAAGTCGCATTTATTGTCCGATGTCGCCGAAATTTGGGACAGTAAGTTGCGTTAGGCTCCAGATTTTGATATAGCTCCCATATAGACCGATCTCTCGATTTGAGGTCGTGGGTCGATAAAAGTCACATTCACTATCCGATTTTGCTGAAATTTCAGACAGTGAGTTGTGTTAGGCCCCTCAAAATTTTTCTGCGATTTGGCCTAAATCGGGTCAGATTTCGATATAGCTGCCATATAGACCGATCTCTCGATTTAGGTTTTGGGCCCATAAATATCTCATCTATTGTCCGATGTCGTCGAAATTTGGGACAGTATGTTATGTTAGACCTTTCAATATTTTTCTGCAATCTGGCCCAGATAGGTTCAGATTTATATATAGCTGCCATATAGACCGATCTCTCGATTTAAGGTCTTGGGCCACAAAAGTCGCATTTATTGTCCGATGTCGCCGAAATTTGGGACAGTAAGCTGTGTTAGGTTTCTTGGCATCCTTCTACAATTTGGCCCGGATCGGACCAGATTTTGATATAGCTCCCATATAGACCGATCTCTTCGGCCCATAAAAGCCACATTCATTATCCGATTTTGCTGAAATTTTAGACAGTGAGTTGTGTTAGGCCCCTCGACATTTTTCTGCAATTTCGCCTAGATCGGCTCAGATTTGGATATAGCTGCCATATAGACCAATTTCTCGATTTGTTTTCATGGGCCCATAATAGACCCATTTATTGTCCAATGTCAACGATATTTGGCACAGTAGGTTGTGTTAGATCCCTCGACATCTTTCAGCAATTTCGCCTAGATCGGTTCAGATTTGGATATAGCTGCCATATAGACCGATCTCTCGATTTAAGGCTTTGGGCTCATTAAAGTCGCATTCATTGTCCGATGTCGCCGAAATTTTGGACAGTGAGTTTTGTTAGGCCCTTCGACATATTTTTGCAATCTACCCCAGATCGGTTCAGATGTGGATATAGCTGCCATCGTCGCATTTATTGTTCGATGTCGCCGAAATTTGGGACACTTAGTTGCGTTAGGCTCTTCGAAAACTTTCTGCAATTTGGCCCGGATCGGTCCAGATTTTGATATAGCTGCCATATATACCGACCTCTCGATTTAAGGCTTTTGGCCCATAGAAGTCGCATTCATTGTCCGATGTCGCCGAAATTTTGAACTGTAAGTTTTGTTAGGCCCTTCGACATGTTTCTGCAATTTCGCCTAAATCGGTCCAGATTTTGATATAGCTGCCATATAGACCGATCTTTCGATTTAGGGTTTTTGGCCCATAAATGGCGCATTTATTGCCCGATGATGCCGAAATTTGGGACAGTGAGTTGTGTTAGGCTCATTGACGTTCTTCTTCAATTTGGCCCATATCGGTCCGGATTTGGATATAGCTGCCATATAGACCGATCTCTCGATTAAAAGTCTTGGGCTCATTAATAACGTATTATTGTCCGATGTCGCCGAAATTTGGGACAGTGAGTAGTGTTAGATCTCTAAATTTTCTTCCTGTAATCTGGCCCAGATCGGTTCAGATTTGGATTTAGCTGCCATATATACCGATCTCTCGATTTAAGGCTTTGGGCTCATAAAAGTCGCATTCGTTGTCCGATGTCGCCGAAATTTGGCACAGTGGGTTTTGTTGGACCCCTCGACATCTTTCTGCAGTTTGGCCTAGATCGGTTCAGATTTGGATTTAGCTGCCATATATACCGATCTCTCGATTTAAGGCTTTGGGCTCATAAAAGTCGCATTCATTGTCCGATGTCGCCGAAATTTTGGACAGTGAGTTTTGTTAGGCCCTTCGACATATTTTTGCAATCTGCCCCAGATCGGTTCAGATGTGGATACAGCTGCCATATATACCGATCTCTCGATTTTAAGTCTTGGCCCCATAAAAAGCACATTTATAATCCGATTGCGCAGCAATTTGGCGCAGAGACTTGTGTTAGGCTTTACGACATCCATGTCGTATGTCGGTTCATATCGGCCAATGGTTGGATGTAGCTACCATAAGGGCCATTATTTTTTCTCAAAAATTTTACAATGACGTGCCGAATTTGGTCCAATTCGGACCATATTTCGATATAGCTGCTATGGGGGCATAAATTATGCTTTTTTTCACCGGACTGTGATGAAAGGTGGTTTACATACATACCCAGGTGGTGGGTATCCAAAGTTGGGTCCGTCCAAAGTTACCGCTTTTTTACATTTTATAGCCGAGATGGGTAACCTTTCGCGACACCTTTTTGGGCAAAATTTTTAACATGACCATATATGGCATGGTACTTCGGAAATGTCGCCAGCCTTAAGAGGGGATAACCACCGCTTTAAATTTTGTTCGATGTTCTCGCAAAAGATTCAAAAGCAGGCACCCAGCACCATAGGCGGACATAGGCTACAATGAATGATTTCGGTATCCACATTCAGGGCCAAGTGGTGCCACCCTAAAAAGATATTAGAGAGTTACAGGAGATGCAGCGGAGCGGGGGCCGGTTCGGCTAGTTAAATACAAATTATTTACCAACCATTTATGGACCTTTGAAAAGAAAAATAACAAGTTAATGTTTTTTTAACAATTTCAATTAAATTTATTAAAATAAAAATTACAATTAATTACAATAGATTTACATAGATTTATTTATTTATTCTTATTATTTTTATCTTTTTTAAGTTATCAGTTAAATATTTATACAACAGATGGAGTGTTCATATTCCATCGCAAGGGGATAGATAGTTAGTGTGTTGTTATGGGTCTTCTTTGTTTTTTAGGTTTTTTTTTTTTTTTTTTTTTTTTTTTGGGGGGGGGGGGGGGTTTAGGGTTTATGGCGCATTATTTTGTTTTTTAATTTTTTTACCTTAACAATTTTTGTTTAGTTGCTTATACGTAGTTGTTGGTTTTTTTTTGTTTGCTTGTATATTAAATGCCCTTTAATCAAATGTTTTTGTTTTTATTGTGTTTCTTAAATGTTGTTGTTGTTGTTGTGTTTTTAAGTTTCTTTCTTCTTTCATTCTTGCAAAAGGCAGTTAATTGAGTATTTATTTCTATCTGATTTTTTTCTGCATTTTGTTTTTTTTTTTTTTTGTTTTTTATTATTTATTCTGTTTAGTTTTTTGACAACAATCCCGCTAAAATCATACAAGAGTTTCATATCGGTTCCTTCGTTTTACCATTTCACCACTTGCAGTTACCAAAGGGTTTGCCTTGTTTTCTTGGGGGACTTTTATTCTATTTCTTTAATTTTCTTTTTGTTTATGGCTTGTCTAGAGATTATATCTATTTTCCTAACATGAGGTTCAGTTGAAATTGAATTTTGTTTTGTTAAAAAATGTTTTGAGTTTTTTTTTCTTGCATTTCATTCATTTAAATTTATTAATAATTTTGTTTTCGAGGTTCACTGTCTTGTCCATTTTCTCTATGTTAAATTATTGTGAGTGTGTTTGTGTGTGTATGTGTGTGTATGTAAGTTTCTCAGGGGGGAGGGAGAATTTTCTGTTATACTCATTTATCGTCAGAAACGTGTGCCATTGCTGCGATCTTGAGTCAATAGAATACTCTCACCATTCAGTTGATGATGTACAATTTCCTCGGGTACGGTTTTTAGTAGACCTGGATTTGTCGACTGTAAGGAAAAGTATAAATATAAGGAAAATGTTATTAAATAAGTAATTTTTTTATTTTATCATATATGAATATTTAAAAATATGCCAAAATTGGAAATAATCTCTGGAATATTTTGTGTAGAAGGGCCACAGTGAAGCTCACTGTCCCAAATTTCGATGACATCGGATAATAAATGCGCCTTTTATGGCCCCAAAGCCTATAACCGAAAGATCGGTCTATATGGCAGCTATATCCAAATCTGGAACGATCTGTGCCATATTGCAGAAGTTTGTCAAGGGTCTTAACTTAACTCAATGTCTCAAATTTCGACGACATCGGACAATAAATGGGCCTTTTATGGGCCCAAAACCTTAAATCGGGAGATCGGTCTATATGGCAGCTATATCCAAATCTGGACCGATCTGCGCCATATTGCAGAAGTATGTCAAGGGGCTTAACTTAACTTAATGTCTTTAATTTCGACGACATCGGACAATAAATGCGCCTTTTATGGCCCCAAAGCTGAAAACCAAGAGATCGGTCTATATGGCAGATATATCCATATCTGAACCGATCTGTGCCATATTGCAGAATTATGTCAAGGGGTTTAACTTAACTCAATGTTCTAAATTTCGACGACATCGGACAATAAATGCGCCTTTTATGGGCCCAAAACCTTAAATTGGGAGATCGGTCTATATGGCAGCTATATCCAAATCTGGACCGATCTGGGCCAAATTGAAGAAGGACGTCGAAGAGCCTATCACAACTCACTGTCTCAAATTTCAGCGATATCGGACAATAAATGAGCCTTTTATGGCCCAAAAGCCTAAAACCGAGAGATCGGTCTATATGGCAGCTATATCCAAATCTGGACCCATCTGTGCCATATTACAGAAGTAAGTCAAGAGGCTTAACTTAACTGAATGTCTCAAATTTCGCCAACATCGGAAAATAAATGCGCCTTTTATGGGCCCAAAACCTTACATCGGGAGATCAGTAGATATGGCAGCTATATCCAAATATGGACCGATCTGGGCCAGATTGCAAAAAGATGTCGAAGGGCCTAACACAACTCACTGTCCCCAATTCCGTCGAAATCGGACAATAAATGTGCCTTTTATGGCCCCAAAGCCTAAAATCGAGAGATCGCTCTATATGGCAGCTATATCCTAATCTGGACCGATCTGTGCCATATTGCAGAAGCATGTCAAGGGACTTAACTTAACTCAATGTCCAAATTCGACGACATCGGACAAATGGGCCTTTCATGGGCCCAAAACCTTAAATCGGGAGATCGGTCTATATGACAGCTATATCCAAATCTGGACTGATCTGGGCCAAATTGAAGAAGGACGTTGAAGAGCCTATTACAACTCACTGTCTCAAATTTCAGCAAAATCGGATAATAAATGTGGCTTTTACTGGGCTAAGACCCTAAATCAGAGGATCGGTCTATATGGCAGCTAAAATCTGTAACGATCTGGGCCAAATTAACGAAGGATGTCGAAGGGCCTAACACGACTCACTGATCTAAGCCAAATTGACGAAGGATGTCGACTGGCCTAACACAACTCACTGTCCCAAATTTCAGCAAAATCGGATAATAAATTTGACTTTTATGGGCCTAAGACCCAAAATCGGCAGATCGGTCTATATGGGGACTATATAAGGATATAGTCCCATATAGCCCATTTTCGAACTTAACCTACTTATGGACAAGACAAGAATCAGTACAAAGTTTCAGCTCAATATCTCCATTTTTATACCCTACACCACTATTGTGGTAAAGGGTATTATTGATTTGTGCATTTGTTTGCAATGCTAAGAAGGAGAAGAGCTAGACCCGTTGATAAGTATACGGATCGGCTTAGAATCACTTCCTGATTCGATTTATCTATGTCCGTCTGTCTGTCTGTCTGTCCATGTATTGTTGTAATCAAGGTACAGGTCGCATTTATTTACCGACTTTCACAAAATTTTGCTCAAGTGTCTTTTTTGGTCCAAGAACGAACGTTATCGATTTTGCAAAAAATCGGTCCAGATTTAGATATTGCTCCCATATATATCTCTTTCATCCGATGTGCCCTTTTAAAGCTGTAGAAGCCACAATTTTGGTCCGATCCTTACAAAATTTGGCACGAAGTGTTTTTTTATCAATCCAAAATGTTTGCAAAATTTTATTGAAAGCGGTCCAGATTTAGATATAACCCCCATATATATCTTTCGTCCGATTTGACCTATTAAGGCTGTAGAAGGCACAATTTTGATCCGATCTTTACAAAATTTGGCACGAAGTGCTTTTTGTGACGTCCCAATATGTGTGCAAAATTTCATCATAATCGGATCAGATTTTTATATAGCCCCCATATATAACTTTCGTCCGATTTGACCCATTAAGGCTGTAGAAGGCACAATTTCGATCCTTCGCCAAATTGACGAAGGATGTCGACTGGCCTAACACAACTCACTGTCCCAAATTTCAGCAAAATCGGATAATAAATTTGACTTTTATGGGCCTAAGACCCAAAATCGGCAGATCGGTCTATATGGGGACTATATAAGGATATAGTCCCATATAGCCCATTTTCGAACTTAACCTACTTATGGACAAGACAAGAATCAGTACAAAGTTTCAGCTCAATATCTCCATTTTTATACCCTACACCACTATTGTGGTAAAGGGTATTATTGATTTGTGCATTTGTTTGCAATGCTAAGAAGGAGAAGAGCTAGACCCGTTGATAAGTATACGGATCGGCTTAGAATCACTTCCTGATTCGATTTAGCTATGTCCGTCTGTCTGTCTGTCTGTCCATGTATTGTTGTAATCAAGGTACAGGTCGCATTTATTTACCGACTTTCACAAAATTTTGCTCAAGTGTCTTTTTTGGTCCAAGAACGAACGTTATCGATTTTGCAAAAAATCGGTCCAGATTTAGATATTGCTCCCATATATATCTCTTTCATCCGATGTGCCCTTTTAAAGCTGTAGAAGCCACAATTTTGGTCCGATCCTTACAAAATTTGGCACGAAGTGTTTTTTTATCAATCCAAAATGTTTGCAAAATTTTATTGAAAGCGGTCCAGATTTAGATATAACCCCCATATATATCTTTCGTCCGATTTGACCTATTAAGGCTGTAGAAGGCACAATTTTGATCCGATCTTTACAAAATTTGGCACGAAGTGCTTTTTGTGACGTCCCAATATGTGTGCAAAATTTCATCATAATCGGATCAGATTTTTATATAGCCCCCATATATAACTTTCGTCCGATTTGACCCATTAAGGCTGTAGAAGGCACAATTTCGATCCGATCTTTACAAAATTTAGCACGAAGTGCTTTTTGTGACGTCCCAATATGTGCGCAAAATTTTATCATAATCGGATCAGATTTATATATAGCTCCCATATATACCTTTTATCCGATATGGTCTTTTAAGGCTGTAGCAGGCACAATTTTGGTCCGATCTTTACAAAATTTGCCATGGAGCGTTTTATTCGACGTCCTCATATGTGTGCAAAGTTTCATAACAATCAGTGCAGAATTAGATATGGCTCCCATATATATTTATCATCCGATATGGCCTTTTAAGGCTATAGAAGCAACAATTTTGGTCCGATCTCTACAAAATTTGATATGGGCCGTTATATTTAACATCCTCATATGTGTGCAAAGTTTTATAAAAATCGGTCCAGATTTAGATATAGCTCCCTTATATATTTTGACCGATATAGCCTTTTAAGGCTGTAGAAGCCATAATTTTGTTTCCGATCTTTACAAATTTTTTCATGAGATTGTTTAATTGACATCCCAATATGGGTGCAACATTTCATCAAAATCGATTTAGATATAACTCTCCTATATATCTTTTATGCGTTTCGACTTTTAACGCTGTAGATTTCGTCATTCCGGTTGTAACACATCGAAATATTGATCTAAGACTCAACAAACTATATATATTTTTGATCGTGCTGACCTTCTAAGTCGATTTAGCTATTTTTGTAGGTCTGTCCGTCTTCCTGTCTGCCGAAAGCACGCTAACTTTCGAAGGAGTAAAGCGAGGTACTTGAAATATTGCACAAATACTTTTTATTGGTGCAGGTCAGTTAGGATTGTAAACGGGCCAAGTCAGTCCATATTTTGGTATAGCTGCCATATAAACCGATATTGGATCTTGACTTCTTCAACCTCTAGAGGGCGCAGTTCTTATCCGATTTGGCTGAAATTGTGTGTTTTATTTTGACATCCAATAACCCCGCCATGTATGGTCCAAATCGGTCTATAAACTGATATAGCTTCCATATAAACTGATATCGGATCTTGATTTTTAAGCTTCTAGAGAGCGCAATTATTATGCGATTTGGCAGAAATTGTACAGGATGTGGTTTTGTTTGACCATCAATCACCCTGCCAAGTATGGTTCAAATCGGTGTATTACCTGATATAGCTCACATATAAACCGATCTCAGATCTTGACTTCTTGAGCCGCTAGAGGGCGCAATTCTTATCGGATTTGGCTGAAATTCTGCACAAAGTGTTTTATTTTGACTTCCAACAGCTCTGCTAACTATTGTCAAAATCGGTTCATAACCTGATATACCTCCCATATAAACCGATCTCGGATATTGAATTCTTGACCCACTAGAGGCCGCAATTATTATCCGATTTCGCTGAAATTTTGAACGAAGTGTTTTGGTATGACCATCAACAACTCTGCCAAGTATGAACCAAACCAAATCGGTTCACAACCTGATATAGCTCCCATATAATACGATCTCGGATCTTGATTTCTTGAGCCGCTAGAGGGCGCAATTATTATCCGATTTGGCTGAAATTTTCCATAAAGTTTTTTGGTTTGATTTTCAAGAATTCTGTCAAGTATTGTTACAATCGGTTCGTAACCTGATATACCTCCCATATAAACCAATCTCGAATCTTGATTTCTTGAGACGCTAGAGGGCGCATTTATTATCCGATTTGGCTGAATAATTTGCATAAAATTTTTTGGTTTGACTTTCAACAACTCTGCCAAGTATGGTCAAAATCGGTTCATAACCTAACATATCTCCCATTTAAACCAAAATCGGATCTTGATTTCTTAACCCGCTAGAGGCCGCAATTGTTATCCGATTTGGTTGAAATTTTGCACTCAAACACTCCGATTTGAATGAAATTTTGCATAAAATTTTATGGTTTGACTTTCAACAACTCTGCCAAGTATGGTCAAAATCGGTTCATAACCTAATATACCTCCAATTTAAACCGATATCGGATCTTGATTTCTTAACCCGCTAGAGGCCGCAATTATAATCCGATTTGGTATTTTGGTTTGACCATCAACAAGTCTGCCAAGTATGGCCCAAATCGGTTCACAACCTGATATAGCTCCAATAAAAGCCGATCGCGGATCTTGACTTCTTGAGCCTCTAGAGGGCGTAATACTATCGGATTGGGCTGAAATTTTGCACGAAGCGCGTATCCAAGAATGGCCCATATCGGTCCACAACCTGATATAGGTCCTATATAACCCGATCTCACGATTTGACTTCTTAAGCCCTTATAAGCTACAATTTTAGTCCGGTTTGGCTGAAATTTTGCATATAGTGTTCTGCTATGACTGCCAACAGCTACGTCAAATATCGGTCCATAATCTGATGTAGCTCCCATATAAACAGGTCTCCCGATTTTATTTCCTGAGCCACTATAGGGAACAATCTTTATGTGATTTTCACAATGAATACCACTTTTGTTTCCAACTGTCAAACCAGGTATGGCCCCAATCGGTTTGGTATAGCTGAAATAGCATAGCAATTCTTATCGATTATCCTTTGTTTGTCTAATAACTTGACAAATGCGATCCAATGTGAAAGGTATATAAAATTCGGCCCAGCTGAACTTATCACGCTTTTACTTGTTTCTAACTTTTCTTTGACTCTTTTGTCTATTAAACCTGCGTTTGGTCCTTACTTCTCATATGATTATTTTCAGACCAAATGGCTGACCGACTGACTATTGACAAAACCTATTTTCAAAGAACATCCATTGTTTCATACAAAGTGGTCTAGAATATGGAATAATTATTTCTACTGTCAAATTATTCCAATTTGGAGAACTGAATGCATACATATTTCCATTGTGACAATGCCATCATGGCCTGGAGATTATAAAATATTCATATTTACCGCTTCGTTAGTGTAGACACCTGCGGACCCCAGACTGCTGACACCAACTATGCTGCCATTTCCCTGTAAATGTAGCATGCCAACCATTCCACTCGATCCCCCCGATGTGGATACCGACGACGATGATGACGATGTACATGGCAGTCCTGTGGATGTTGGTGCTGCTGTTGAGTTAGCTGCAGCCGCCGATGCTGCTGTGGCAGCAGCCGCTGCTTTAACTGATGCTGATTGCGCCAAAGGCGATTGTGGTCTCTTCTGGGACGACGCACATATGATGGATTGATGTTGCTGGGCATTGTGATGTGACACTGGCGGTGGTGGCATATGCATGGGCATCATGCCACCCGTTGTCTGCAACAGGCCGCCGCCACCACTGCAAATACTACCTAGGCCATTGTTGGCATGATTGTTGGCGGCTGCTGCCGCCGCCGCTGCTGCCACCACTACTGCAGCTGAGTGTTGTGACATGGTAGGGTGATGATGTGATTGTGTGAGTGAGGGTGGTTGCTGTGCGGCTGAAACTATTTTATGTGCATACATGGAATGGGGTGTGGTAAAGGTGGCCAATTGTGATGGATGTGACATGGTGACACCGGTAATGGTATTCGTGGCAAACATGGGACTCGTCGAGTACATGGGATGATGGGCGAGATCAATCTGTAATGAAAAATATATACAAAAAAATACACACAATGGTTTATATTTATATGTATGTATTTTCACACACACACAGACAGATGTGAGTTAACAAAATACAGTGAGAATATTTTATATTTATATACATATACACTCATAGTATGTGTGTAAGTATAAATAGAAGATTTATGGTTGATTGGTTAGTTGGTTCGTTTTTTTTTCCACATTGCTTCGATTTGTTATGAAAGGCCATGACAAGTATGGATGGATATGGGATTTTTCAATAAATTCTGGACAAAAGTTCATAGGGACATTAAAGTTGTTAAATTCAAGTTAACATAAAGTTTAGTAGAAATTTAGAATTGTATATACAATATATGGAAAGTACAATAAACGTTTTTATTTAGGTTGGGTTAAATCAAACAAATTTGTTCCCGTTTTTCGGTCAGGATACATTTCTTGATTGGATTTTTGTAGGTTTAAAACCAAAATTAAAAAAGGCTTTAAGTATGGTCGAGGCGAATCATCAGCGGTATTGAGCGGAGAGTCCTAGTGAGGGGTCGAGTGGCACCAGCTCTTGCATAAATACTGAGTGCCCATGATGCTCTATACGACAAGGCGAGTTATTGGCGCCTTTAAATAACCAATGGCCACACTGTTCCCGCAGCGATCGAAACGAGCTTGCTCGCCTACAGGAGCATGCCGAGGATCGCCTCCTCCACATGAAAATGTGGCTACCACAACAACAAAGGAACAAGGGAAAACTTCTCACATATCATTGAGTGCTGTCCGATTCAAGTTTTCTCAATGATAAGGGGTCTCATTTTTATAAACGAAGTTAAACTTCTCTCCAAAGAGAGTCGCACTGCGGTACGATGTACGGACTAGGCTATAAAAAGGAGGTCCCTTATCATTGAGCTTAAAACTTGTATCGAACTGCACTCATTGATAGGTGAGAAGTTTGCCCCTGTTCCTTAGTGGAATGTTTATGGGCAACATTTGCAATTTGAATAGTACCTCACAAATTTAGCCAGCATTAGGAGGGTATAACCAACGATGACAATTTTTTTAATGTTCTCGTCAGTGTTGGAACCCAAGCGTTGGGCGTTCTAGGCGGACATACAATACCCCACTTCCCCCCTCCCCCCTGGCTACGTTTATTATCCCACAAGGTCAAATCCACAGGAAGCTGAATTGGAAGTGTCATAATTAGGAGGGGAACCGAGAGGCTTGCATATGTTGAGTACCATACCAACGAGGTATAGGATACACCACATGCTCTAAGGGAGCGTGATGAGGACCCACTAGGACACTGGAGACTTTACTTGATATACGACCCATTGACATACAGATTAAGTGTGAGGCAACCACAGCGGTTATGAGACTTAAGGCCATGGGAGAATGGATAAAGGAAAGGAGCCGGTCATACCATCGAGGTTAAGTTGAGGCTACGATCTTAGTCCAGAAAGGAATCGATTGACGAAACACTGATTCTACCATCTGGAAGATCATTTAACACAGTTGGATCAAGCCTAGAGGGCAGAGTGGGCCTGGGGCTCTACATTTCGAATCTAGGGACTGAGATCTGTTTTCGACTGCCTTGCCATACAATGGTCCTTCAGACGAAAATCCGGATGATCACGAAATGCGTGAGGTGCTGTGGTGTTAACGCGAGGACGTCGAGTATGAACATTTTTGCGGACAGCAATCTGGCCATCAGAGTAATAACAACCAGGACGATAAGGTCACGAACAGTGTAAGGAGGAGCTTAACGCCCTCTCTCAGGATGGCAAGATTCCCATCGTTTGGATGCCCGGCCATAACGGAGTAAGGGGGAATGAAAGGGCAGATGATTTGCCGGTGAAGGTCAGAGGACTGCCGTTATCAAACTTGAATAACCGGAAGCCTTTCGGGTTGACGCAGTCCGAGTTAAGGGCGTGGACAACGAACAGCGAAACAGTCGGTAGGACGAAAATCCTTTGTGGAGATCCGAATCCTGAGAAGACGAGGCTATTACTGAAAAGCAGTACGAAGGAGGTCAGTAAAGCTTTAGGTATCATAAGAGGACATATAGGAGTACGAGCTCACTTACCGCAGCGACAAGTATTATAATGTGTAAGGTATGTGGGGAAGATTATGAGAAATTGGAGCATTTCCTAACTCCTATATGTTTTCGAGAATAACAAACATCGGCACAATACAAGACATGAACCAACTTAGGGTCGTAATATGGGAAAGGACCAAGGATTTTATAAGTAGCATGGAATTCCTCCACCAAAGGATGGAGGATGGGGGTATACTAATTTCGTCATTCCGTTTGCAACACTTGGAAATATTAATCTGAGGCCCAACAAAAGTATATATTGGGTTGCCCAAAAAGTAATTGCGGATTTTTCATATAGTCGGCGTTGACAAATTTTTTTATAGCTTGTGACTCTGTAATTGCATTCTTTCTTCTGTCAGTTATCAGCTGTTACTTTTAGCTTGCTTTAGAAAAAAAGTGTAAAAAAGTATATTTGATTAAAGTTCATTCTAAGTTTTATTAAAAATGCATTTACTTTCTTTTAAAAAATCCGCAATTTGGGCAACCCATATATTCTTGCTCGTGTTGACATTCTAAGTCGATGTAGCCCTGTCCGTCCGTCTGTTCAAAGCAAGTTAACTTCCGAAGGAATGAAGCTAGTTGCTTGAAATTTTGCACGAATACTTCCTATTAGTGTGAGCCGATTGGGATTGTAAATAGTCTATATCGGTTCATGTTTTGATATAGCTGTCATAAAAACCCATAAAGGAGCTTGACTTTTTGAGCTCGGGTGGCATTTTGAAACAGGTATTTTATCTTTACTTCCAACAACTCTACTAAGTATCGTCTAAATAGGTTTATGTTGTTGTAGCAGTGTGTAATACACTGAGACGGCAGCCCTTGCTGATGAAGTAATCCCTCGGGTCAATCCGGTACGTACGACCAGCTGCCATGGGTTCATAACCTGACATAGCTCCCATATAAACCAATGTTGGATATTGACCTTTTCAGCCGCTAGAGGGCGCAAATAATATCCAATTTGGTTGAAATTTAGCATGAAGTGTTTTGTTTTTACTTCTAACAACTGTGCTGTGTATGGCCCAAATCGGTTCATAACCTCATATAAGTCCCATTTAAACCGATCTCGAATCTTGACTTTATGAGCCGCTAGAGGGCGCAATTATAATCCGATTTTGCTGAAATTGACAATCAGCAACTGTGACAAGCCCATGGCCCAAATCGGTGAATTACCTGATATAGCTCCCGTCTAAACCGATCTTGGAGCTTCATTTCTTAAGCCACTAGAGGGCGCAATTATTTGGCGATTTGGCTGAAATTTTGCATAAAGTGGTTTGTTTTGACTTCCAATCTGTTCACAACCTGATATAGCTCCCATATGATCTCAATCTGTTCACAACCTGATATAGCTCCCATATAAGCCAATTTGGGATCTTGACTTCTTGAGCCGCTAGCGGGCGCAATTATTACTCGATTTGGCTGAAATTTTGCATAAAGTGGTTTGTTTCGACTTTTAATAACTGTGCTAAGTATAGTCCAAATCGGTTCATATCCTGATATAGCTCTCATATAAGCCGATTTGGGAAGTTTATTTATTTAACCGGTAGAAGGCGCATACGATTTGGCTGAAATATAGAAAAACTGGGTTGTCTTGACTTCCAATAACCGTACCGAGTATGGTCTAAATCGGTTCAAGTAAACCGATTACGGATCGTGAATTCTTTAACTGCTAGAGGGCGCAAGTATTGTCTGATTTGGCTGAAATGTTGAATAAAGTGTTTTGGTTTGACCATCAAAAACTGTGCCAAGTATGGTCTAAATCGGTTAATGATCTGTTATAGCTCACATATAAACCGTTCGCCTGATTATAATTATTCAACCTCCAGAGGGCGTGATTCTTATCCGATTTTCTAGACATTACGCACAATGATCTCCATTTTGGCCTCCAACAGCCAAACCAAGTATGGCCTCAATCGGTTCATAACTTGGTATAGCTTCAATGGCATAACAATTCTTACCTATTATCCTTTGTTTGCTTATAAAGTGATAATGGGGAAAGAACGTGATAAATGCGATCCATGGTCCAAACCAAAACCCGCCAGTCCAGTCACGACAATTTAGAGCTCACACGAAAGGTGGTTGAGTGAAAAAAACGAATTTGATATCCAATCGAAGAGTCGTGTATTTGGGGAGCCGCCGTACCCCAAAATACCTACCAAATTTATAAAAGCTATTTAGGGTGGAAATTGATTGACTTTCGGAACATTGATACTCATTTTCAGAACAAAGACCCTGGGGTCCACCCCACCCTCAAATAGAACTTATTTACCGATCATGCCATTATGGGGCTCATATAAAATGTTTTTGAAAGTAGAGCACGAATCTTGTATCTACTTTAAGGGCCAAGTGTCTGGATGGCCACTCCACCCCTGAAATTCCCCCTAAGTCCTAAATATTTACCAATACGGTAATATGGGACTCAAGGCATTTGGGAGTAGAGCAAAAATTTGCCCAGAAACCGAGCAGGGACAAACTTCTCACACATCAATGAGTGCTTTCCGATTCAAGTAGAGTTTATCAACGATAAGGGACTTTTTTTATAGGCAAGTCCGAACGGCATGCCGCAGTGCGACACCTCTTTGGGGAGAATTTTTTACATGACCATGATTGGCATAGTACCTCGCAAATGTCGCCAGCATTAAGAGGGGTATAACCACCGTTTTAAATTTTTTTCTGAAGTTCTCGCTAGGATTCGAACGCAGGCGTTCTGCGTCATAGGCCACAGTAGCACGAATTCGATATCCACATTCAAGGCGAAGTGTCCACACCCTAAAAAGATATTAGAGAGTTAAAGAAGGCGCAGAGGAGCGGGCCCTGTCCAGCTAGTAAGTTATAAATAAACTCTGCTATTGTAGTATTGATGACTAGAGTTTTACACTGGTATTCACAAAACTTAATGAAGATTTGAAATAGGTTTTTTTGAACAGATTTCCCTGTCAAATAAATCTATTTTAAGGCTTCATTCAATTTTGTGAATACGACCGTTAAGCTTTCTTTATGGGTGACGTAAGTTATTGAAGACACTTTTAATGTCCTTAAAGATGGTGCTTACTATTGGATTGCCCAAAAAGTAATTGTGGATTTTTTAAAAGAAAGTAAATGCATTTTTAATAAAACTTAGAATGAAATTTAATCAAATATAATTTTTTTTACACTTTTTTTCTAAAGCAAGCTAAAAGTAACAGCTGATAACTGACAGAAGAAAGAATGCAATTACAGAGTCACAAGCTGTAAAAAAATTTGTCAACGCCGACTATATGAAAAATCCGCAATTACTTTTTGGGCAACCCAATATATAGCCGACTATGAAGGGTTGCTTTTATTAACTTGTCCTTGCTTAGGCGTTCTATAGGCGAAAGCGGAGTTCTTTTGGAACCCTCACTCTAAGTTATAAATCTATAAATTTTTCTGGATTTCCTCTCGTGAGTCAACTTGAGCCCATTACAAACTTTGCTACCAGGACGCTCGATTACGGTCAATAATTTGATAAAAGCTTAAAATAAACCTAACCAGCGATTCGAATTATTGGCTTCTATAGATGGAAATTGAAGGCAAGTTTTGAACACGTTTTGCATATGGATTTCTGTTGTTTCCAACATTTATATAAAATTTGATTTGCATAGGTTCAAAATCAAATATCACAACGTCTTCGCTTGGCATCTGTACAGAGAAGCCTTCATATAGAACTGAGTCCAAACTGAATGCCTTTGTATTTTCTTACTTTCTAAAACATTGATACTTTGGTAGTAATTTCATCAACATATTTACACATTGATTGAAGTGGAAGTTATTGACTTGAATCCTGTTTTTTATGCATCAAACTCTGTTACAGTGCAAATTGTTCTTTTTTGTGTCTCTCTATAACAAACAAACCATTTAAATCAAATCAAAATGAAATGAATTTTTTCTGTTGTGTATATTCAAATGTTAAATGATGGGTGCAAAATTTTTTAGAAATTCATTTTTAAACATAATTTTATTTTAAAATTCAGCTTCTCCAAAAAAAAAAGTTATGGCTTTGATGACTGCATTGCTCATAGGTTATGTCTGAATGAATGGTCATTGCAATGAAAGCATATTGAATATGATTTGCTTTTTATTTACAGTATATGCAGAAAAGAGTGAAAGTATTTCAATAAAATCCCAATTAAATTTATATTGGCCAGAAATGTATAGAAAATAAATAAAGAAAAAAAAAACGAAAAAGTAAAGAGACATTTTCTATATTCTGTGGTATTCAACCATGATGGCTTTATTCGAAAAACAAATCAATATTGTTAAATTGTCAACTTAATACAATAACATGGATTGGATTGGATTTGATTTGGGTTTGTTTTTGTTTTTTTAGAATTGCATTTTTGGGGAAATCTTGTTTGCGCATATGAATTAGGGCAAATAAAAATTAAAACGAAAATAAAAATGAAAACAACTGCCAACACAAGAAATCTATGTCATTGGAAAATGATTTTAAAGCATTTATGTTTCTTATGTATGGGAATAAAATTTATAAAAAACGCATATGTATGACATTCCCCCTGAACACATTCACATTTTGCAAGACTTAAATTAGAATGGAGGCTATAATTGCTTTACTACTAACGAATTTTTCTAATGTTACTTTCAAACTTTTTAAGTTTAGTTATTGTGGTGTTTTATTCTTCTTCATCATCTTTACGCTCATAGTAATATTTTATACTTTGGTAGAATATCCTGTTATAAAACACGTTCTCTCATTACTTCCTTTCGAACTATCACTCTTCGAATCACTACTGTCAATCATTTTTGTTACCTGTGAATAGATGTTGGGCTCGGCACGTTTCAGATCCGTTTGTCTAGGTCTACCCAGTGTGGCACTACAGTAGGGTGTCATACGTTGTGGTCCTCCACCTCCCATACCCATATCGCCATGTGTTAAGTCATTCTGTAAAGAACAAAAGAATAGGGTTAAGATTTTTTTTTTAAGGTGCGATGAAATCAAAAACTTCTCTCAGTAGTTCGATTGGTAGATTAATCCGTAAGGTATAGCACCTTCACCATAGTCAAACCAGTAAGTAAGGGCAAAAGTCGGGCGGTGCCGGCTGTATAATACCCTACACCTATCCTATAAATACAATGTGGCACCTTTATCCAATTGTGAACCAATTTTGATGGATCACGGCAAGCAACTATGGTCAAACTGTAAAAACTACGGTTGACAAATGACAACATTATGGCAAATTACCCAAAATCTGACGAACATATATATGGGAGCTATATCCACTTCTGAACCGATTTCGAGAAAAACTTCTCACATAATGTAGTAGTCGTCGGGGAAAGCGTTGTGCAAAATTTTGGCAAGATGGGTCAAACAATGCGCTTGCAGTGGCTCTTGGGGTGAAAATCTGGTCATATACATATATGACAGCTATATCTAAATCTGAGCTGATTTCTATGAAATTCTCCAGTTAAATTAGTCAAGAGAAAAACCCTCCTGCCAAATTTCAAGAAAATTGCTTAACAAACGACTATTTTATTGCAAAATTACTGGAAATCGGATGAACATATATATGAGAGCTATATCTAAATCTGAACCGATTTCGAGCAAACTCCTCAGATATTGTGGCAGTCGCCGGGGAAAGCACTTTGCAAAATTTTGGCAAGATTGGTCAATAAATGTGCTTGCAGAGGCTCTAGGAGTGAAAATCGGGCGATATACATATATGAGAGCTATATCTAAATCTGAAGCGAATTCCATGAAATTCACCAGTAATATTGAGAGTCAAGAGAAAAACCCTCCTGCCAAATTTCAAGAAGTTGCTTAATAAACGACTATTTTATTGCAATATTACTGGAAATCGGATGAACATATATATGAGAGCTATATCTAAATCCGTAAGGTATAGCACCTTCACCATAGTCAAACCAGTAAGTAAGGGCAAAAGTCGGGCGGTGCCGGCTGTATAATACCCTACACCTATCCTATAAATACAATGTGGCACCTTTATCCAATTGTGAACCAATTTTGATGGATCACGGCAAGCAACTATGGTCAAACTGTAAAAACTACGGTTGACAAATGACAACATTATGGCAAATTACCCAAAATCTGACGAACATATATATGGGAGCTATATCCACTTCTGAACCGATTTCGAGAAAAACTTCTCACATAATGTAGTAGTCGTCGGGGAAAGCGTTGTGCAAAATTTTGGCAAGATGGGTCAAACAATGCGCTTGCAGTGGCTCTTGGGGTGAAAATCTGGTCATATACATATATGACAGCTATATCTAAATCTGAGCTGATTTCTATGAAATTCTCCAGTTAAATTAGTCAAGAGAAAAACCCTCCTGCCAAATTTCAAGAAAATTGCTTAACAAACGACTATTTTATTGCAAAATTACTGGAAATCGGATGAACATATATATGAGAGCTATATCTAAATCTGAACCGATTTCGAGCAAACTCCTCAGATATTGTGGCAGTCGCCGGGGAAAGCACTTTGCAAAATTTTGGCAAGATTGGTCAATAAATGTGCTTGCAGAGGCTCTAGGAGTGAAAATCGGGCGATATACATATATGAGAGCTATATCTAAATCTGAAGCGAATTCCATGAAATTCACCAGTAATATTGAGAGTCAAGAGAAAAACCCTCCTGCCAAATTTCAAGAAAGTTGCTTAATAAACGACTATTTTATTGCAATATTACTGGAAATCGGATGAACATATATATGAGAGCTATATCTAAATCTGAACCGATTTTGACCACACTCTATGTGTATTGTGATAGTCGTCGAGAAAAACGTTTTGCAAAATTTTCGTAAGATTGGTCAATAAATGTGCTTGTAGAGGCTCTAGGAGTGAAAATCGGGCGATATATATATATGAAAGCTATATCTAAATCTGAACCGATTTCCATGAAATTCACCAGCAATGTTTACAGTCATAAAAAAAACCTTTCTGCCAAATTTCGAGAGCATCGGTTAACAAATGACCATTTTATTGCATTATTACTGAAAATCGAGGGAATATATATATGGAAGCTATATCCAGATCTGAACCGATTTTTTCCAATTTCAATTGGCTTTGTCTCTACGTCGAAAAACATGCATGTACTAAATTTTAAGACGATCAGATGAAAACTGCGACCTCTACTGGGTATATACTGCAGTTGTCAGACCTATAATGCTATATGCTGTTGTGGTCTGGTGGACGGCGCTTAAAAAGTCCACCTACTACTCAATACTTAACCGTCACATCACAGCCGCATTGATGACAACACCATCTGATGCAAAGAATTTAATGCTACTTCTTATGCCTCTGGACATTGTGGTTAGACAAATTGCTGCGACCACTACTGTGAGGCTAACTGAGGTTTCTCTTTGGTCATGTGGCTGCTACGGACATTGTGTTATCCTTGACACAATAGCCGATGTTTCAGCCTAGCTGAGCCTACTGTAACACTATTCCTGATAGAACTGATTGGAACTACGACATCTTTGGTAATAGAAGTTACATCGACTTTCTTACGGATGGTTCTAAACTAGATGACCAGGGTGGCTTTGGAGTGTACTTTAAAGACCTAGAACTGGTCATACCGAAAAGGTTACCTGACCACTGTAGTGTGTATTAAGCGGAGGTCCTAAGGAAGGGGTGGAATGGCTAAGTCATAATGTCATAAAACATAATGTCTTCTCAGCCAATCAGGCAGTCATTAAATGCCTAGGGAACGTATTTCTGGACACAAAAATCGCCCTCGACTGTTGCAGATCTCTCAACGAGCTGGCTGAACAGTTCAAAATTTACCTGAGATATGCCAGAGAATTGTAAAGCGGACGAGCTTGCGAGTCTAGGAACTACCTTACACATTCCACGGAAACTGGAATAAGTGGGTATGCCTCTAGCGACATGTAGGCTTAGTTTTTAGGACCAGACCCGAGTGACAACGAATGATAGATGGTCACAAAGAGGGGGCTATGAGCATTCCAAAACTATATGTGGTCTAATCTATACTTGAATAGGTCTACCGCATTGCAGTCACTGGACAGAAGTCTCAGTCATTGTGTCTGTCATGACAGAACACAGTCTAATCGGAAAACATACAGACAGACTGAGGATTGCCAGCAACGAGTTTTATGGAAGCTGTGAAGACATCGAAGAAGGAGAGACTAAAGAAACCCTTCTGTGTGGGTGTCCCGAACTAGCAGTCAGAAGGAGTTCCACTTTAGGTTGTCATTTCTTTGAGACACCTGTCTGATTTAGCGGATGTGATTATTCGCAAGTTGTTGGGCTTTTTAAAACGATCTGGATGGTTCAACGGTAGGAACTAGAAGACATCTTCCTTTTTCTGCTTCTGTGATATCACAATGGACGAAAACGTCTTAGAGAGGCTATCAGACTCTCAGGCTGTCACTAAAACCTAACCTAAACTAAACTAGGGGAACAAATGTTCTGTATGGGCATCCAAACCAGTACTTGAAATTGTGTACAGAAATTTCATACTGAGATAGGTCATCGAGTCTCATCGCACACATCATCCCCTTCAAAATCCTAATGACAAAAATTTTCAAATAATTTTTAGAGCATACAGACAAGAATATAACACACACATACACACACATACACTATGATGTTAAACAGGACAACTATCAATGTATTGGGGTAGACACATACATAATGACCAAACACATCGCCTCTATATACACACAAATGCCTACAACTTTATTTATAGAGGTATTCATTCAAATAGCCACAAACGGTTATTATAAACAATCTCGGTTTACACACATACCACCGCATGCGGACGCCCTTGCTTTTATAAGCAAACAAATGCTATATCACACACACACACACACACGCAAACATGCATGGGTCAAACTATTTATTTATTATTTAGTAAAATTAGTTGCAGGGGCGTGTTTTAATAGTTGTATTGAAGCTGTTCGTTTATATTGTTGTAGCTGTAGTTGTTGGTTTTATTGTAGTTTTAACAATAGTTTATTTGGGTAAATGTGTGATTTTGGTTTATAATAACCAAACCAAAGGGAATTTATTGTCGAATGTAGATATTTTGTCATTTGGTAGCATATAAACATGGCAATAACTTTGCCATTGTTATTCAAAACAGCCTCAGGGGCTCGCTTCTGAGGAGCCTTTAAACTTAGGCAATTTGTTGGAGAAAATAATTTAAAATTTTTAATTTCTAGCAAAAAGGTTATGGACATGTTTCAACAAATGAAATGGGAGATAAGTGCAAAGATTTCACTGTTAGCTGAAGTAGAATTGCTTTACATCCTCTTTGGTGGTCGATGGAATAGCGGCTGAGGTTTCCAGGGAGATAACTAAGAAGAGGCCGGAATTTCTTCTAAGCATGTTCTATAGGTAGGTGCCTACTGGGTGGGGGTAATCTAGATGTATGGAAAACATATACGATGGTGCTTATTAGTAAGGGCAAAGAAAATTTCACATCCACATCATCATACAGGCCACTCTGTATGCAGAACACATAAAGACGCTGCGGCTTCAGAACTCCTTCATTGAGGTAGGTTGACACTCAAGTCTAGAATTGAAATCTGGTCGAAGTGTAAAGGCGGCTTAATAGAAAGATCACTATGCTAGTTCCAATGTCATATTGTCCACCCTGAATATAAAGAACGCCTGTAATAGCCTTAGATGGTCGGATACCCTTGACCACTAGAGCTAGTCCCAATGTCCTATTGTTCACCCTGAATATAAAGAACGCCTGTAATAGCCTTAGATGGTCGGATATCCTTGGGCACTCCGAGAGGATTGCAATATCCTAAAAGGCCACCGTAGCGTAGAGATTTGCATGTCCGCCCTTGACACTGAACGCTAGGGTTTGAATCCTAGCAGAACATCAAACAAAATTTTCATCCCTGGTAATCTCCTCCTAATGCTGGCGATAATTGTGAGTTAGATGGAATAACGGTTAAAGAGATTCCAATCTGAACCTTCTAATAAAATAGGGAAACATCGACGCTACTACAATCAGGAAATGAACACAAAAGAGGTCGAGGGAAAACTACAGCAAGTGATGATAACAGCAAACGACTGGAAGGACTCTTACGGCCTGCAGCTGACCATGGGCAAGACGAAATGTCTTCTCCTAGCAAAAATGAATATCCTGGAAGTGGACGTGCAATATTGATGACTAAATGAGAGTCGGAACAAGTGGAAGCGAACATTTAACCCTGGAAAACATGCTGACAGACTGAAGGTTGTCAGTAACGACTTTTGCCGCAGCTGTAAGGACGTCGAAGAAGAATAGACTATAGAATATGTGCTGTGTGTGTGTGTCCCACCCTCTCAGTCAGAAGGAGTTCCACTTAGATTCTCATTGAGAACTTGTCTGGCTTAGTGGATGTTTACATTCGCAAGTTCTTGGGGGTTTTGAAGCTATCTGGATGGTTCAACGGTAGGAACTTGATGGCACCTTCCTTCTCCTGTTCCTGTGGTATCACAATGGTCGAAAACGTATGAGTATGATGACAAACAGCCACTTTAACCTAAACTATGTCATCGTTATATGGACGTGTATAGACGGGAGGCAAGGCGAACAGTAATATTATCTGAGCCATATATGATCTCACATCGACCGATCCTTCCATTTGAGCTTATTGAGCATGTTTTCGTCGCAGTTTTAAAATAATGTCTCTGAAATTTAAAACGAAAGTACTATAGCCCATATAGCCAGAATCGGGCACTATTTAAGACATCTTGAGCTTATTTAAGGAATAGTTTTGATTCTATTCTGCTAAATTTTTTTACAGAGGGCTTAAAAGGACCCTCCGACATCTAAGCGAAATCAAAGTCCGAATCAGACAACCAGTACGAGGACCCATAGGTAAGGCCAGGTTGATAGAAGGTTGCGGATATTAATCCACCAATGCCACTATGGGCTAAACCAGTAATCGGCTTGTTGTGCGCTGTAAACAAAAAAGTAACCTCAAGAAAGAAAATTTTAAGTTAGGAATCCTGTGCTACTTACAAAATCCTTAATTGCTTTCCATACCACTCCCAAAAGTTGGTTCATGTTTGGTATTGTGTCCCCACCTAAAAACACCGGTACGTCTTTTAGCCGCGAAAGCCGGGCAATGACATAGAAAATGTTCCAACGTCTCATCATCTTCCCCGCATGCCCTACGCATGCTATCATGTGCCGCACCGCTTTTCGTATCTCGAGCTCGTAGTCCTATGTGTCCCGTTATGATACCAATAGCTATACTAACCTCCAACTTACTTGCTTTCAGTAATAACTTCGTCTTCTCACGATCCGGGTCACCCCATTGGCTTTTCGCCATCCTACCGACCGTTTCGCTGTTCCACAGTGCTACACGTTCGTCGCCCACACCCTTAAATTTGGACACCTTCGACCCGAAAGGCTTCAGCTTAACCAAGTTTATTGACGGCAGTTCTCTGGCCTTCACTGTCAAATCGTCTGCCCTTTCATTACCCTTACAACGTTACGGCCCGGCTCTCAAAAGATGCGGATTATGCCATCCTCATAGAAGGCGTTAATCTTCTTCTTACATCCTTATGGCCATTTTACTGTTCGCAGAGATGTTCACACTCGAAGTCCTCGCGTTATTACCACACCACCTCACGCATTCCGTGATCACCCGGATCTCCGCCTGCAGGACCGTATTATGGTCAGGTAGTCTAAAACAGATCTCAGCCCTTGGTTTTTCAATGTAGACACCCAGGCCCACTCTGTCCTCTAGCTTTGATCCATTGGTGTAACATGATCTTCCAGATTACAATACTAGGGTGCCGTCAATCCAAGACTGAGCCGATGGCAGCAGTGCCTCGCACTCGAGGTTCATCTCAGGTATCCGATCGGAAACCTCTTCGCTTCCTTCCAGGTCTGCTATCGTCGCCTCGATTATACCGCGATGGTATGAGCTGTTCCCATCCTCAATTCATTCTCCCATCGCCTTAAGTCTCATAGCCGCAGTGGCTGGCTCACACTTAATTTGTATGTCAATGAGTCGGATATCTAGTCTCCAGTTAAATAGTGGGTGTGGTTCTCATCGCTCCACCCATGCCAAGACAACATGTGCTCTGAACCCGTTGTATGGTCCTTATGTTGCACTACTCTCCATAGCAGTCCATCAACCAACTGAGGCCTTAGTAAGCATTGTTCTAATCACGCTTCTATAGAACCAATGGTCTATACTCTGATTCAACCCCTATTTCGAGCATACGGCCCGTCTAGATAGTGTCCAACATCTGTGATCTACGATGACCCATAAGTTGTATATCGTAATTTGCCACGAACATTCCACTAGGTAATAGGGACAAAACTTCTCACATGTCGTTGAGTAGGATTCAAGTTTTAAGCTTAGTTATACGGGACCACCTTTATATTGCTGAGTACGAACGTAGTGCCGCAGGTCGACAACTCTTTGGAGAGAAGTTTTTCCATAGCATAGCACCTCCCAAATGTGGCCAGGATAACCACGCCAGAAAATTTTTTCTCATGTTCTCGCCAGGATTAGAACCCATGCGTTCAGCGTCATAGGCGGGCATGCCAACCTACGCGATGCGGTGGTCTTCTACTGGCGGAGACTATCTGGAAGAAAACCAAGTATCAGTACCGGGTTTTCTTCTGAGATTGTTCAATAGAAGCCTACTGGAAGGGTATTCTACATGTGTAGAAGAGACAAAAACTTGTGCTCATAAGTAGGGGAAAAGTTGACCCTCTATCCACATCCACATACAGGCCACATAGGCCAAATCAGACAACCAGTACGATGATCTTTAAGTTTTATGTCCAAATTTGTCACGAACATTTCACTAAGGAAGAGGGACAAACTTCTGACGTATCCACTAGTCCGATTCAAATTTTAAGCTCAATGATACGGGACCTTTGGAGAGGAGTTTTTGCATAGCATAGCACCTCCCAAATGTGGCCAGGATAACAACCCTTGTCAGATGTTCGCGGCAGGACTCGAACCCAGGCGTTCAGTGTAATAGGTGGACAAGGTAACCTCTGCGCTACTCTGCGCATCCTACTGGTGAGGTTATCTGGGAGAAAACCAAATACCAATACCGGGGTTTTTTCTGAGATTCTTCAATAGAAGCCTACTGGAAGGGGTTATTCTACATGTGTAAAAAATTGCAAATTTTGCCCATGAACATTCCACTAAGGAACAGGGGCAAACTTTTCACATATCAATGAGTGCAGTCCGATTCAAATTTAAGCTCAATGATAAGGGACCTCCTTTTTATAGCCGAGTCCGAACGGCGTGCCGCTGTGCGACCCCTCTTTGGAGTAAAGTTCTACATGGCATATTACCTCTCAAATGTTGCCAGCTTTAGGAGGGGAAAACCACAGTTGAAAATTTTTTCTGATGATCTCGCCAGGATTCGAACCCAGGCGTTCAGGCGGACATGCTAATCTCTGCGCTACGATGGCCCCCATTCTACATGTGTAGAAGAAACAAAAAATTGTAATCATAAGTAAGGGGAAGGTTCGATTAGGATAGATTTAAGTCGCAGTCTGACATCAGACTCACTTAGAGGTTTTAGTCCATTGTGATACCACAGGAACAGGAGAAGGAAGATGCCTTCTAGTTCCTATCGTTTAACCATCCAGATCGCTTTAAAAATCCCAAAAACTTACGAATGTTCACATCCGCTAAATAAGAACCGAGAGTGAAACTCCTTCCGATTGCCAGTGCAGTACACACACACACAAAAGGCGTTCGATAGTCACTTATCCCGCGATGTCCTCACGGCTTCTGCAAAAGTCGTTACTGCAAAAGTCGTTACTGGGATATTTCTACTTATAGACCGATTGCAATCATACTTGACATGGATGTTAAAACTCATAACATAAGTCTTTGTTCAAAATTGAGGCTTCTAGGGGCTCAAATAGTCAAATCGGGGGATCGGTTTATATGGGGGTTATATCTGTTTATAGACCGATTCAGATCATACTTGTCATGGATGTTGAAAGTCATAACACAAATCTATTTTCCAAACTTCAAATCGAATGGAAATTGAGGCTTCGAAGGACTTAAGAATTCAAATCCGGGGATCAGTTTATATGGGGTCTATATCTGTTTATTGACCGATTCAGAGCAAACTTGGCATGGATTTGGAAAGTCATTATTCAAGTCTTAGTTTCAAATCTTCACCAAATCGGGTGAAAATTAAGGCTTCTAAGGGCTCAAGAAGTCAAATCGGGGGATCGATTTATATGGGGGCTATATTTGTTTATAGGCCAATCCGGATAAAACTTGGCATGGATGTTGGAAGCCATAACTCAAGTCTTTTCTCTACATTTCAGCCAAATCGGATGAAAATTGAGGATTCCAAAGGCTCAAGAAATCAAATCCGGGGATTGGATTATATGGGGGCTATATCTGTTTATAGACTGATTCGGATCATACTTGCCACGGATGTTGAAACTCATAACACAAGTCTTTGTTCAAAATTTTCGACAAATCTGATGAAAATTGAGGCTTCTAGGAGTTTAAGAAGTCAAATCCGAGGATTGGTTGATATGGGGGCTATATCTGTTTATAGACCGATTCGGTTCAAACTTGGCATGGAGTCATAATTCAAGTCTTTGTTTCAAATTTCAGCTAAATTGGATGAAAATTGAAGCTTCTAGGGGCTCAAGACGTCAAATCCGGGGAACGGTTTATATGGATGCTATATCTGTTTAAGGGCTTTTTCGGATGTTGTTGTTCATACTTGGCATGGATGTTGAAACTACAATAATAACACAAGCCTTAGTTCAAAATTTAGCCAAATCGGATGAAAGCTTTACGCGTACTGCTATCGTAATTTCGACAGACGGACATAGCTAGTTCGACTGATAATGTCGAGACGATCCGGAATATATGTACTTTATGGGGTCGTAGGTCAATATTTCGAGGTGTTCCAAAGGAAGAATTAGATTGTATACCCCCTATCCTAAGGTGGTGGGTATAAAAATGTTCAATCTTTCTGTGCGAAATATGAACATATGCCATATTTCGTACAGAAAGGTTGAATATTTTTATACCCACCACCTTAGAATGGGGGTATACAGTTACCATCATCATCAAAGTCGGTTAAGATTTATATATAGCTCCAACATATATCAGTCACCCGAAGTAAAAAAGAGTTTGACGTTCTCAAAAGACAGATCGAGAGTTCATATTAATTAGAATCTGCGGAATTCAATATCCTTTTACCTTTTTTATACCCACCACCGAAGGATGGGGGTATATTCATTTTGTCATTCCGTTTGCAACACATCGAAATATCCATTTCCAACCCTATAAAGTATATATATTCTTGATCAGCGTAAAAATAGGCATGTCCGTCCGTCAGTCTGTTGAAATCACGCTACAGTCTTTAAAAAATGAGATACTGAGCTGAAATTTTGCACAGATTCTTTTTTTGTCCATAAGCAGGTTAAGTTCGAAGATGGGCTATATCGGACTATATCTTCATATAGCCCCCATATAGACCGATCCGCCGATTTAGGGTCTTAGGCCCATAAAAGCCACATTTATTATCCGATTTTGCTGAAATTTGGAAAAGTGAGTTTTGTTAGGCCCTTCGACATCCTTCGTCAATTTGGCTCAGATCGGTCCAGATTTGGATATAGCTGCCATATAGACCGACCCTACGATTTAGGGTCTAAGGGCCATAAAAGCCACATCTTTTATCCGATTCCACTGAAATTCGGGAGAGTGAGTTGTGTTAGGCCCTTCGACATCCTTTGTCAATTTGGCCCAGATCGGTTCAGATTTGGATATAGCTGCCATATAGACCGATCCTCCGATTTATGGTGTTAGGCCCATAAAAGCCACATTTATTACCCGATTTTGCTGAAATTTGGGACAGTGAGTTTTGTTAGGCCCTTCGACATCCTTCGTCAATTTGGCTCAGATCGGTTTGGATTTGGATATAGCTGCCATATAGACCGACCCTCCGATTTAGGGTCTAAGGGCCATAAAAGCCACATCTTTTATCCGATTCCACTGAAATTCGGGACAGTGAGTTGTGTTAGGCCCTTCGACATCCTTTGTCAATTTGGCCCAGATCGGTTCAGATTTGGATATAGCTGCCATATAGACCGATCCTCCGATTTATGGTGTTAGGCCCATAAAAGCCACATTTATTACCCGATTTTGCTGAAATTTGGGACAGTGAGTTGCGTTAGGCCCCTCGACATCTTTCTTCAATTTGGCCCAGATCGGTTCAGATTTGGATATAGCTGCTATATAGACCAATTTCTTGATTTAAGTTTTTGGGCCCATAAAATGCTCATTTATTGTCCGATGTCGCCGAAATTTGGGACAGTGAGTTAAGTTAAGCCCCTTGACATACATATACAATATCTCACAGATCGGTCCAAATGTAGATATAGCTGCCATATAGACCGATATCTAGGTTTTAGGTTTTGGGGCCATAAAGACGCATTTATTGTCCGATGTCACTAAAATTTGAGACAGTGAGTTTAGTTAGGCTCTTCGACGTCCTTCTTCAATTTTGCCCAGATCGATCCAGATTTGAATATAGCTGCCATGTAGACCGATCTCTCGATTTAAAGTCTTTGCCCCATAAAAAGCGCATTTATAATCCAATTTCACTGAAATTTTACATAGTAACTTATGTTAGGCTTTTCAACATCCGTGTCGTATATGGTTCAGATCGGTTAATTTTTAGATATAGCTACTGTACTTATTACTATTTGGTCCAAATCGGAACATGTTTTGATATAACTGATATGGGTCATAAGGTTTGAAATTTTCACCGAATTTTGATGAAAGGTGGTTTACATATATACCCGAGGTGGTGGGTATCCAAAGTTCGGCCCGGCCGAACTTAACGCCTTTTTACTTGTTTTATCACTTTTCACCCAAAAACGTTCATTATTCGTATATAGCTATCACTAACTCCATTTACACAACAAGGACTCATTGTATCCTTTACCACATAATCCTCCTGCATGTTGCTTACCTTATTCGTTTGTTGCTGTTGAGCTGCAAAGGCTCCCATTTTGCTTGCCGGTATCAGCGTATTGTATTGCACATATTGACCATGATGTGAGGGTGGCGGTTGCACCGACATTTGTTGGGTTTGCTGTTGATGTTGTTGCTGCTGCTGTAACTGTTGCAAATGTTGGGCCTGGGATTTCTTATCCACAACAGCATATGTGGGTATAATGTGATCATAAGTGGTCGATGAGGTTATGACAGCATTCTGTTCGGCCAAAGCGGCTGTGGCAAAGGCATGATTATGGGCACTGGTGGTCCATTCATCGTCTTCATCATGACCATCTAAGAGACCAAGTGAATGATAGAGAAAGCGAGAAAGCTAAGTTATAAGAGTGAAATCAAGGCAATCATAATGATTTTCTTATCTGATATATTTGCATACTTTATTAAATGAGTTGGGCAAATGATCTACAACAATTACCTTGTGGTATTATATCCGGATTTTTGTCTATGCTATCTATACTACTGGTGACATGGCAATTCCCCCGTCCATTATGCATATCATGACTATTGTGCAATGATCCCAGACCATTGTTGTTGCCACGGCCTTGAGCTGTGGTAGTGCCATGCATGTAATTATTGCGATCTCTGCCTGAGGAACCTCTCATGCGTACAATAATCACTATGATAAAGGCCACCAGAATAATGCTGACCACTATGCCCACAAGAATGCCCAGAAAGGGTCGTATATCTTCAATGACAGGCGCATAGGCTAAAGAAAGATCTAAAAGAGGGGGAAGTGAAATAAGAAAAAAATTAATACAAAATATTAAAATTTATACAAAAAAATAAAATTTTTTTTGAGCATTATATGGAACTCAAGCGGCGGAAAAATTTCGAATAGTTGAAGTGTTTTTCAAAAATATTTAAAAAAAAATTTTATTTAATTTTTTTCCAATTTTATATTTTTTTACCAAAACTTTTTCTTCATTGTCACTGTGTTCCATATAATTTTCATAAATTTTCTCAATTTTTTTATATTCATATATTATTATGATTTTCATGATTATTAATATAAGCATTTTAATGTAAATTGTGCATCGTTATCTAAAAAGCATTTTAATATTTTTTTTAATTCTTACTTTTCTTATTGGACTTAGGTGGTGGTGTTAAATTATAAGGTGTTGGGGTAGTTGGTGTGAAGATAGTTGCCCCATTTAACAAAGGCATTGACGGAACAAAATGTTTTTTGTAAGTAATCAAAACTGAAAAAATGTTGTTTTAAGAAAAAATGTTTAAAGCTAAAAATAAACTTTGCAGAATAGGTTAAATTTTCTTTGTAACATTCCAAACTACAGCTAAAATCTACTTTTTGAGCTAATAATGCTAAGGCTACAGTATATCATGCATTTTGTTGTGAAGTAAATAACATCGAGAATGAGAGAGGGTTTTTGAGAAATTTTATTCAATTTTAGAATTGTCTTAAGAATAAACTGCATTTGCTTATGTTCCTTTTTCTAACCGAGAATCCCTTACATCTGTTGAATAAAAAATCATAAAGTTTTTTCTAATTTAGTGGCTAACTCTATCTGTCAAACTGTTGTAATAACGCAACAGCCTTTTAAAATAAATTTGGTTAAGCTGAAATTTTGCAGAGATAATTATACCCTACACCACCACTGTGGTACAGGGTATTTTAACTTTGTGCAATTATTTGCAACGCTAAGAAGGAGAAGAGCTAGACCTATTGACATGTATACCGACGACTAAGAATCACTTCCTGATTCGGTTTAGCTATGTCCGTATGTCTGTTTGTCCGTCTGCCCATGTATCAGTTCAGATTTAGATATAACTCCCATATATATATCTTTCGTTCGATATGGCCTGTTAAGACTGTTGGAGCCATATTTTTAGTCCGATCTTTACAAAATTTCGCACGAGATGTTTCATTTGTTGCACCAAGACGTGTGCAAAATTTCATATACATCGGCCCAGATTTAGATATAGCGACCATATATATATTTCATCCGACATGGACATTTAAGGTTGTAGTAGGCACAATTTTAGTCCGATCTTAACATATATGGCTCTCTAAGGCTATAGAAGCCACAATCCGATCGTTATAAAATTTAGTCTGGGGTGTTTCATTTGAAGTCTTAGTACGTGTGCTAAATTTCTTCAAATATATAGTTTTATCGGATATGACCCTTTAAGTCTGTAGTAACCACAAATTAGGTCCTTACTTACCCAGCGGAAAACATTGCACTGGATGCAATGGTGTAAGTTAAAACTATCGTGACATTAGCATACACAGTTGCTTCCGGCATGCATGATTCTTGTGGGCGATGTCCCATTTAAATGCGATTGTTTAAAGATTCAAAATGCGCCTCTTGTATAACATCAACAAGTAAAAGCGTGCTAAGTTTGGCCGGGCCGAATCTTACCATGGATCGCATTTGTCAAGTTCTTCGCGCGGTATCTCTGTTGTGCTATTTCAGGCTATAGACCGATGCTGTTTCAGGCTACAGACCGATTCAGACCATATTTGACACGTATGGTAAATGCCATGGGAGAAACAGTTGTAATTTAAGCCAAATCGGATAATAATTGCAACCTCTAGAGGCTCAAGAAGTCAAGATCCCAGATCCGTTTATATGACAGCTATATCAGGTTATGGACCGATTTGAACCATACTTAGTACAGTTGTTGGATGTCATAACAAAACACGTCATGCCAAATGTCAGCTAAATCAGATGGGAATTACGCCCTCTAGAGGCTAAAGAAGTAAAGTAGGGAGATCGGTTTATATGGGAGCTATATCAGGCTATGGACCGATTCGGACCATATTTAATACGTAAGTTGAAGGTTATGGAAAAAGCTGTTATTCCAAATTTCAGCCAAATTGGATAATAATTACGCCTTCTAGAGGCTCAAGAAATCAAGTCCCCAGATCGGTTTATACGGCAGCTATATCAGGTTATGGGCCGATTTGAACCATACTTGGCACAGTTGTTGGATATCATTATAAAACACGTCGTGCAAAATTTCATTCTAATCGGATAAGATTTGCGCCCTCTAGTGGCTCAAGAAGTCAAGACCCAAGATCGGTTAATACGGCAGCTATATCAAAACATGGACCGATATGGCCCATTTACAACACCAACCAACCTACACTAATAAGAAGTATAAGAATTTCAAGCGGCTAGCTTTACTCCTTCGAAAGTTAGCGTGCTTTCGACAGACAGACAGACGGACGGACGGACAGACGGACGGACATGGCTAGATCGACATAAAATGTCACGACGATCAAGAATGTATATACTTTATGGGGTCTCAGACGAATATTTCGAGTAGTTACAAAGAGAATGACGAAATTACTATACCCCCATCCTATGGTGGAGGGCGAACGTCTCTCCTCCTTGCCCTGCCTGGCGCATCTCTTCGGATCAGCCACGGTTATTACGCCAAAAGTGACTAAGGTCCTGTCATCCCGTCTACCGGGGTTCGAGAGTGACTTAACATTAGACCACAGTTTGCCTACACCGGTGCCTAAGTTACATTGCTCCAAGTGTTCCAGCCACAAATTGCGCCTATGTTCGTTGACCAACCTGTTTATTTCCAGATTCAGCTCGCTGATTTTGGGATTAGGAGGGTCCACAGCATGAATCCCATCACGCTCATCTGCGAGTACCACTGCTTGCGCCGGGAAATTGGGCCGCACTTGGTGTATTCGACCGGCTGGTGTAAAGCGAGCGGCTGCTGCGTTAATGATGTCTCGGAATTTCCTCTCGGCCACTAGCACATCAGAGAGGGTGGCAGTTCACTGAACCGGCGATTTATATACTCTCTGAAGCCATTTCAATCGGCCTTCTTATGATTGATAAACGTCCGTCCCTCAGAGGTTATGAACATGGGGAGGTGATCTGACCCCAAAGAGATGACGGCTTGCCATGATACGTCACTCAGGAGATCAGGGGATGCAATGGAGATGTCTGGCGAGCTGGTGCACCTCCTCGTAATTCTAGTGGGGGCATCCGCATTCACCGTGAAAAACGTGGAGCTTTCAATCTGCTCTGCCAAAGCTATGCCACGCTGGTCGTTAGCTAGGGGAGAATGCCATGACGTGTGATGCGTATTAAAGTCCCCTAGAACCAGACGATTATAGCCAGATAGCAACCCACTTATGTCGGGGTTGTAAGCCTGGCCATTAATCGGGACACAGCTAACAACCGGCGTAATGTACACGTTATATAGCTCTATCTCGGCAGTACCGGACCTGACTGCTAGCCCCATGCATTCCATGTAGGTGTCGTTAGCACCATGGCGAGATAGGTCTATATTGCACGGAATGATGCATCACAAAGGCCAATCTCCCACCTCCATTCCTTGAGCGATTCTTACGTAGCACATTGTAACCGTGACAACTGTGCAAGCTGGTGTTGGTCAGCTTTTGTCTCCTGGATCGCTGCGACCAATATACCCTTCCGACTCATAAAGTCCACAATCTCATCGATCTTGCCACTAAGTCCGTTGCAGTTTAACTGCAAAAACGATACACTTCCCGGAACTGGTCTGGCAATATTTGGGCTGGAATGCTGCCGTTGCGTAAATTGCCGTACGGGAGAGGTCGTGGGGGTCACATAGTCCGACGACGAGGACGCAGAAGGCGACGACGACGACGCTTGTGACCCACTGCTGGCTAGGTTCGCACAGCACCTTGCGACATAGCCAGTATGACTATACTCCCGTAGTGAAGTGAGGCCAGAGCAAGATCGGAAATGTACCCACTCCATGCACGGGTTAAACCTCACCGACACCGACCGTTGATGAAGGCGGTTCTGCCAAACTGAACAGAACCAGGGTCCGGGGTTCTTTTCAATCCCGGCACGGACCAGAAGCGTGCGGAGAATGCACTCCGGGATGTGCCTCTCCCATGACGAAAGAAGACGAACACGTACACTGAGGCGGCAGCCCTTGCCGATCATGATTCCATCGGGTCAATCCGGTGCGTACAACTGGCTGCCATGGTATTGTTACAGATAAGTCATGTAACCTACCTGTTGATCATTAGTAGACACCTTCTGACAAAGGAGCATATTTCTATACCTTACACTAAAGGATGGGAATCTAAGTATATTCATTTCGTTTGAAACACTTCCAAATATTGGTCTGCGACCCTATAAACTATGTATATGTTCCTGATGGTCTTGATATTCTGAGTCGATCTACACATGTCCTTGCGTCTGTCGCCCATCTGTGGAAATCACGATAGCGGATGAACGAATGAAGTCAACAGCTTGAAATTTTGCACAGCTACTTCTTATTGATGAAGCTTAAAACCTTCAACATCCATACCAAGTATAATCTGAAGCGGTCCATAACCGGATAAAACTATCATATATACCGATCTACTGTGTTTACTTTTTTTCCAGAGACGCCAGGAAACCCATTGAAGGGCACAATTCCTATTTCAATTCGCTAAAATCATGTAAAGTGAGTTATTCTAAGCTTCCAGTTAAGAGTCCAAGGATGTTCCATATCACCGCAAATTTCCCATGCTTATCTTTTTTCCTGATTTTGATGTAAATGGGTTTATGATCTATAGTAGTTTACTTGCAAATAAATCTATGCGAATATATGGTGCAGTGTACATAAAATGGGCCCAACGGAACTAAACCCCTTTATTTAATAATTTTTCTACCTTTCGCCCGGCAATTTCTCGAAAAAGACACCTATTCTCTCATATATTAAAGTATTGATTTTCCATTTTTGACTTCTCTCTCATTCTCTCATAATCTCACAATCCAAAAAGGAACGTCCATTTCTTTAGTGGTAAATTTCAAAATTCACACAAACTACTATGGTAACAAAGAATGTTCTCGGTAATTGCTACAAACCTGTCTGTTTTTCCGGATCCTTGAGTGTGTAGACCTGCAGGATGGTTGCATTGCTGCGTCCTTTGCTGTTGTGAGCAACCAAAAAAACATTATAACCAGCACCTGGTATCAGGCCACGCACCTCAAAATAAGGTGTCCTAAGAGGGGTAGCCGAGACATGAAAGTTGCCAGCACATGCAACAGCATCATGAGCCATAGTAGTCAGTGTTCAATAGCATTTTGAAAGTTCGTTGTTGTTGTTGTTGTTAGTTCATTGCACATCAAGTGTCATATACAAAAATGCAAATTGCAATTTGCATGTATTTTGCAGTAGTATCAGTGCAATACATTCGATACGGTACAAATGTGCAGTAGTTTTGTTTAAAGTATCGCATTAGTGTTTGTCCAGTTGTTTAACCACACACACACACACACATACAGCAGCAGCCATTGCAGGTTTTGGGCAAGAAAAAAACAGGAAAGAAAAAAGTAAGAAACGTGTTGTTTTAAATTTGCTTCATGTTGCTTTAATTCCAAACAAATTGATACCAACTTTGATTTGTAGATTTTTGGATGCCGTGTTGTGCCATTCACATAAACTTCCATTATAAAATCCTGCTGCAGACCACCATCAAAGCCCTCAAGGCATTCGATTTGAAAACCAGTCGAAGTTTGATTGAGCAGAGTGCAATTTATCAAGGGATCGGGTTCACCTGAAAAAAAAAAATGGGAAAATATTATAGGATTAGAGGGAGATACGTTTTACGAAATGATAAAAACCAGAAAAAAACATGCTCCAAACATGCTCCACATTGGACCGTATCGGAAGAGTGGGTTGTATTACTTTCCTTGATATCTGCGCAGAATATGCTTGAGACCACATCATATTTAGATATAGCTGCTATATAGACTAGCCAACCGATTTTCTTTGGAAAAAAATAGTCCAAAACCCGGTGCCGACTTTATAATACCCTACACCAACCCTATAGGTTTAAAGTGGGAGCTATATCTATTTTTAAACCAACTTTGATGGACCTCGCCAGATGTTTTGAGATGGGTTATGAAAAAATCCGTATCACATTTCGAGCGTTGTACTAAGATTTGGGAAGATTTATCAATCAATGCGCTTGCAGTGGCCCTAGGAGCGAAAATCGGGCGATATATATATATAAGAGAGCTATATCTAAATCTGAACCGATTTCTATGAAATTCACCATTTATGTCATAGGACTATCCTTTCTGCCAAATTTCAAGAGAATCGGTTTACAAATGACCATTTTATTGCATTATTACCGCAAATCAGATGAGTAGCCGTTGCGTGAAGCGGACGTGTTTTTATTTCGCTCCTCAAAGAAAAATAAATATATATTCGTATAGCGGAATAGGTACTACCTATTACGAAAAAAAATTTTAAAGCCTTTTGGAGTAGGCTAGAAATGGTCTCCAAAGACTCAACATCTGCGGTGGTGGCGTCAGACCGCAGCATGTAGTCCTCCCCTCCTATAGGTGTGGGTGCCTTGGCACCTGTAGTCGAGAGTAATGCTTCAAGCGCACAACTCACAACTAGTCGTCAGACTAATTGATGAGGAAGAGACGGCCTTTAAGTAATGGTGGTGTTTCTGACTCGGATTCAGACAGCGACTGAGTCAATGAAACAGTCATCGCAGCCGAATCGAGAGATGAGGGCAATGGGATGACAGAAGAAGTGAGCGATGGCTTTGCTAAGCTCACAAGCAGATCGAGAAAGCATTCGATGCACGACGAAAGAGACAGAGGAGTATGTACCGGCAGCGTAATCGAGCGAAAGTGCAGGATGCTTGAAGGGATAGAACTGACATTCCAAGCACTTCTACGGAAGCTGGAAAAAGAATCAGATCTCCCGAAGAGCATAACACTGCTAAAATACTGAAGAAGAAAAAGAGCTCCCGCTTTCAAGTATTCTGGGAAAACCAAGCCATCCATCCCGCAATGGAGACTACAGACAGTGTCCTGCGGAGGTGGACAAAGTTGGAACAGGAACGAAGGAAGCAAGCACGGCCCCTGAGTCCTCATGGAAGACTGTGTATTTCAAAAGGCCACAGCCATCACGGAAGGGGAAGATGGTCGCTGAGAATGGTAAGGAGCCGCCCTCTTACGCCAGAGTGGCAAGGAAGAACAACAGAGATGAGCTGACTTATGCAGTCATCAATATTGGCTGTGCATCCGGTAAGATTCCACCAGATCATCGGTACCAAGTGGAGGATCTGGTTAACGATCGGATTTTTGAACATGTATGGAACTCTGTAGAGGGTCCACCCATACAAATGATGAGCTGCGAGCTTAGAGGGGACATCTTTACGCTGCGTTTTCCATCGACGGAAAGTATTGATACCATCAAACAGCTCGTCAGAGGTATTCACGCTCCCTGAGAGGGCGCAAAGCTCGACCTGGTGAGAAAGATGGATATCCCCCAGCTCACAAGGGCTACGGTCTTCATCAAGTGATGGGGCAGAAAACTTGCGACGGATCGCATGTTGGGATTCTTGGGCAAGCAAAGATATGGAAGGCTAAAATAAGCAAAGATTCTAGTATTGAAACACCAGGCAGTACAGGGAATGGAAACCCAATAAAGCTTAACGAACAGTAACCCGACGATGGAACCATTACCGACTTTATAAAAAGTCGGAAGACTAGACTAGGCAATGAACCTAAAACGATGACATCAGGCAGTGCAGTGACAGGAAAGTCAATGCAGTCTAAAGAACAGCGAGCAGACGATGAGATCATCACCTACTCCCAAGATGTCCATTTACTGGAGAACCAATGATTGAGGTAATCCAGATAAACCTTCACCCGGATGAGACTGCTACACACGCTCTGATGGAGATAATCAGCAAGGACAAGATTCACATTGCCTTAATTCAAGAGCCATGGACGACCCGGAACAAAGTTTCTGGACTGAACCATATCAACTACCAATTATTCTATGCTAACACTGATACTCGGCCGAGGACCTGCGTTATTTGTCATAAAAATTTGAATTTTATATTTTCCCCAGAGTTGTCATCGTCCGATGCAACAGTGGTGAGACGGGGAGACGGTGGAGCATACCTGGCATCACTTTATCTGCTTTTCGACTATCCGACACCGCCACCCATGTCTGAGCTGCAACGGCTGGTGAGGAAAGCAAAACAGACAGGAAACAAGGTACTAATAGGGTGCGATGCGAACTCTTACCACATTTCGTGGGGTAGTACCAACACTAATAAGCGGGGCCAAGCCCTGACAGAGTTCTTGGATACTAAATACCTAATAACACTTAATATTTGTAACACCGTTACCTTTGTTAATAGGATTAGGGAGGAGGTATTAGATGTGACGATATGTTCGGAAAATCTGATCGATAACGTTCAGAATTGGAGGCTCTCCATGGAACACTCTTTCTCTGACCCTCGCTACATTAGGTTTAGAATAGCACAGCCAGCGCCGAATCCGATAAGCTTCCGGAATAAGTTGAAAACCAACTGGACAAAATTCGGAAGGCTACTCAGAAGAAGACTTGGGTAAGATAATGTAGATTGTCCAAGCATAGAAGAGATTGACGAAAATGTCAACAGGATTACGACTGCACTGGTGGGATCCTTCGAAGATAGTTGTCCTCTTCGGGAAAGGAAATCAGCCTAAGAAAAATCCTAGATGACCGGGGAGATTCCCAATATTGGAAAAGAGGTCCGCAGACTTTTTAACAGAGCACGTCGTAAAAAAGCGGAAGTTTATTGGGATGTGTATTACATACGGCTCATGGAATACAATAAGAATACCAGACCGGCAAAACGTGCCTCCTGAAAGCTTTTCTGCGAACAAGTCGATAGCGTTAATGACGACGCCAAAAATTAAAAATTTTCTCTCAAAAACCCATTTCCAAACGGAAACTTTAGTAGACGACATGGGCTGAGAGCAGAGACAACGGTGGACATATTGAGGCTTTTGATGAAAATCCGTTTTCCACAGGATACGAAGGGACTCACGGAGACACCGGAATCTTGGAATAATGACGTTGATCGAAGATTTATAATAACGGAATTTAGGGTGAAGGAATCGTGGAGGAGCTTTAAACCATTTAAGTCACCCAGACCTGATGGAATATTTTCGGTGTTACTACAGAAAAAGGCAGACTATCTGGCGCCTCGTCTGGCCAAAATTTTCACAGCGTGTCTTGGACTTGCATATACTCGGAAAACCTGGCAGGAGGCAAGGGTGGTATTAAACCCAAGCCCGGCAAAGCAAGTTATGCGACACCAAAGGCCTACAGACCCATAAGTCTTACGTCCTTTCTACTTAAAACCATGGAATGTATTGTGGACACCATGATAAAGAATATGACATCCAGCGAAGTGCTCAAATACAAACAGCATGTCTATGTTAAGGGAAGGTCGGTGGAGACTGCCCTGCACGAGGTTGTGCATAAAATAGAAGAATCCTTCGATGCCAAAACGTACACACTGGCGGTATGCATTGACATCGAGGGAGCTTTTAACAGCGAAGCGGACCGACACACTGATCCAATCCTTAGACCAGTACCGGGTGGACCCCGTCCTTAGAGACTGGATAAACCATATGCTAAGGAACAGGTGGATAAATTGTGTGTCCCATGGCATAAATATAAGGTAGAAAGTGGCACAGGGCACGCCACAGGGGGCATTTTATCGCCACTCCTATGGGTGACCACCATAAATGACCTATTACAGATGCTGACGCATTGCCGGGCCATAACGGAGTAAGGGGAAATGAAAGAGCAGACGATTTGGCGGAGAAAGCCAGAGGACTGCCGTCAATAAACTTGGTTAACCCGAGCCCTTTCGGGTCGACGCAGTCCGAGTTAAGGGAGTGGGCGACGAATGCGCATGCAACATTGTGGAACGGAAAAACGGTCGGTAGGACGGCGAAGATCCTATGGGGGGATCCAGACTGTGAGAAGACGAGGCTATTAATGAAAGGAAGCAAGAAGGAGGTCCGTATAGCTATTGGTATCATGACCAGACACATGGTACTATGAGCTCCCTTATGTAAAATCGGTGCGGCAAGTGGTAGCATGTATAGGGCATGCGGGGAAGATGATGAGACGTTCTGATCTGCACCCTCTTTTCAACCTAACCTAACCGCAAATCGGACGAACATATATATACGGAGCTATATCCAAATCTGAACCGTTTTTTATACCCACCACCGAAGGATGGGGGTATATTCATTTTGTCATTCCGTTTGCAACACATCGAAATATCCATTTCCGACCCTATAAAGTATATTCTATATATTCTTGATCAGCGTAAAAATCTAAGACGATCTAGCCATGTCCGTCCGTCTGTCCGTCTGTCTGTTGAAATCACGCTTCAGTCTTTAAAAATAGAGATATTGAGCTGAAATTTTGCACAGATTCTTTTTTTGTCCATAAGCAGGTTAAGTTCGAAGATGGGCTATATCGGACTATATCTTGATATAGCCCCCATATAGACCGATCCGCCGATTTAGCGTCTTAGGCCCATAAAAGCCACATTTATTATCCAATTTTGTTGAAATTTGGGACAGTAAGTTGTGTTAGGCCCTTCGACATCCTTTGTCAATTTGGCTCAGTTCGGTCTAGATTTGGATATAGCTGCCATATAGACCGATCCTCCGATTTAGGGTCTAAGGCCCATAAAAGCCACATTTATTATCCCATTTTCCTGAAATTTGGGACAGTGAGTTGCCTTAGGCCCTTTGACATGTTGCTTTAATTTGGTCCAGATCGGTTCAGATTTGGATATAGCTGCCATATAGACCGATCCTCCGGTTTAGGGTCTTAGGCCCACAAAAGCCACATTTATTATCCGATTATGATGAAATTCGGGGCAGTGAATTATGTAATGCCCATCGACATCCTTCGTTAATTTGGCTCAGATCGGTCCAGATTTGGATATAGCTGCCATATAGATCGATCCTCCGATTTATGGTGTAAGGCCCATAATAGCCACATTCATTATCCGATTTTGCTGAAATTTTGGACAGTGAGATGTGTTAGGCCCTTTGTGATATTTCTTCAATTTGGTCCAGATCGGTTCAAATTTAGATGTAGCTGCCATATAGACCGATTTCTTGATTTATGGTTTTGGGCCCATAAAATGCTCATTTATTGCCCGATGCCCCGAAATTTGGAACAGTGAGTTAAGTTAAGCCCCTTGACATACTTCTGCAATATCGCACAGATCGGTCCAGATTTGGATATAGCTGCCATATAGACCGATATCTAGGTTTTAGGTTTTGGGACCATAAAAGACGCATTTATTGTCCGATGTCGCTGAAATTTGAGACAGTAAGTTTGGTTAGGCTCTTCGACGTCCTTCTTCAATTTTGCCCAGATCGGTCCAGATTTGAATATAGCTGCCATATAGACCGATCTCTGTATTTAAGGTTTAGGGCCCATAAAAGAGGCATTTATTGTCCGATTTCGCCGAAATTTGGGACAGTGCTCAGTGTTAGGCTCTTCGACATGTTTATGCAACTTGGCCCAAATCGGTCCAGATTTGGATATAGCTGCCATGTAGACCGATATTTCGATTTAAAGTCTTGGCCCCATAAAAGGCGCATTTATAATCGGATTTCACTGAAATTTGACAAAGTGACTTATGTTCGGCTTTTCGATATCCGTGTCGTATATAGTTCAGATCGGTATGAGGTATATGAGTATAAGGTATGAAATTTTCACCGAATTTTGATGAAAGGTGGTTTACATATATACCCGAGGTGGTGGGTATCCAAAGTTCGGCCCGGCCGAACTTAACGCCTTTTTACTTGTTTTTCATTTTCAATAGGCTTCGCCTATTAGCCGAAAAACATGCCTGTTCCAAATTTTAAGACGATCGGATTAAAATTGCGACCTGTAGTTTGTACACAAATCAACATGGGCAGACCGACAGACAGATAGACGGACAGACAGATAGACACTACTAAGTCGAATCAGAAAGTGATTCTGAGTCCATTGGTATACTTAACAATGGGTTTATCCCTCTTCCTTTTGGGTGTAACAAACAAATGCACTCCGTTAAAAAATACCTTGTACCACAGTAGTGGTGTAGGGTATAATTAGTCGGTTTCTTATAGTCCTCTTATGTGGATTTCCATGCATGCTAAGCTATAACATTGAATCGCCTATCTATTATGGTTGATGAGGCCAAATTAAATGTCCTCTTGCTAATTCATACATTACTCTCATAGCCGTGGCTATCACCGGATTTACCACTCACAGCGCCGTTTTTTTAATTTCTCGCCCATGCTTCCTGTAAAATGTCAAATGAAAAATTGAAAAATGATGTTTGCATATGGTCTTTGTCGACGGTTGTTGTCAGACCAACATTAACATCATCATACTGCTGTATATGGCTCTGTGCGAGTATACTTCGACATATGTATGTATGTGTGAGCTGTAGAAGAGATGGCATTAATATCCCGCATAGAGGGCAGTGTATATTAGCATAATAAAACGGAGACAAAACACAAGAGCATAGACATCAAGGACCACCACAGCGAAAAACAATAACAACAAACAGCATCCACCATCCAGCCATATCGTATGGCAAAGGCCATGGCAACGATTAACGTTACGCCCTTGGTGCAAACAGTGAATTTATTCACGCATCATCATCCATGCCATCCATACCATCCTCAATTTTTTGAAAATTCATTATTTTTACACTCAAATGATGGATGCATGACAACGATGAACGGCAAAATGAATTGTTGACTGTCTGCTTGTGTACACAGTCATCATCAGACCAACACCTTTCGTCCATCGCTCAACAAAAGCAAAAGGATTATGAAGCCTAAAGATGGGAGCTCCACCACACCTCCGGCAGAAGAGTCAGATAGGCAAAGCATAAACAATAACGAAAAGGCGTATAAAGCAGCAAACTTACCTGCTGGCGTTACTGTATAGACACACGGTTCTGTTTGATCGCCGATTTCATTACTGGCCCAGCACAATAAAGTGCCATAGTCCTGCAATAAAAACGAAGAGAGTGAGAGAGATGGAGAGAAAATAACATAACAATAACATTAGAAGGCAATAATAGACACTGACATTTGGTTAGCAATACAGATAATGGGAGAGCAACACACAGAATAGGCAACGTTGTGGTGAGTAGAGTTTAGCATTCATTAATGGTGTTCTCTGGATACTGGAGCATGATGTACGCACACATAAAACAAAGAAATATACGAGTCTACCACATAAACGCCCAAAAATAGGCATAACAACAAAATGCATAATCTTTAGTAAACTTAGGCTTCAATTCAAACTCAGTGAGGTGTTTTCGGGTGGCCAGTTCCCCAAACATATGGCTCTTCAATTGGGTATCAAATTCGTTTTTTTCTCTCAAACACCTTTCGTTTGAGCTCAATATTGTCGTGATTGATTTTTATACCCATTTGAAGGGATTTCGACGGCCCCTGAGGCACCCAACCCTAGCGCAAAAAAAAATTTCAAACGAATCGCATTACCAATCTCTAAGATCTGGTGGTTTTGAAAATTAGGATAGTGAGAAGTGCTTTTTAGGGGAGGAATGACACTCGGACATTTCAAATCAAGTTGTCATATTCGTAATCGATTCCCAAAAAACTTTCACTTGAGTTCCATATAGACATGGTCGGCTAATATGCACATTAGGGGGTACATGGGGGTGGAGCGACCTCCCATCACTTGGACCTAATTTCTATGCCATATTTGTAACCTACTGTCGAAAACTTTTCATTTGCGGCCCATATTGACATGAATGTCGAATATATCTGTTTAGAGGATCAGACCAACCTATACAATCTGTGAAAATTTTAAGAAAATCGGTTCAGCCGTTTTTGATTCTTCGGAACAAACAAAAAAAAAACGAATCCCATGTAGTCATGATGGGTCATATGGCCATTTTTGGGAGGTAGGGTAACCCCCTATTCTTCGAACTGATTCTGTATGCCAGATTCGTAATCTTCTCCCGAATAACTTTCATTTGAGGCCCATATTGACATGAACGTCCTATATGTCTGTTTTGGGGGAATTTTTGGGGTTGGGGCGGCCCGATGGGTACTTAGACCCCAATTTTAATACTATATTCGTATTTTACTTTCCCATACCTTTTATTTGATACCCATATTGTCCCGTTCGGTCCACTTTAGATTTTGGGTGATGTTTTTGGGTAACGGGGGAGGGTCCTTCCCTTTCCGAAATCAACAAGTTATAGAGCCTATTTCTCCTTCCTGACCATTTTCGCAATATACCGCCGAATACCTTTCATTTGAGTCCCAAATTGTCATAATCGTCCAAAAAACCTATTTTAGGGGTTCTGGAGGGGATTCCCCCCCATTACTTTGACCCAATTTTTAATATGAAATTCGTACTCTACTCCTGAATACCATTCATTTGAGTCCCATATTGTCCCGATCGGTCCACTTTTATTTTTGGTTAGTACTTTTGGGGTAAGGGGGAGGGTCCGTCCCACTTCCGATATCAAAAAATTACATAGCCTATGTTTCCTTCCAGACCAACCTACACAATCTGTAAAAATTTCAAGGTAATCGGTTCAGCCAGGAGGCCACCGTAGCGCAGAGCTTAGCATGTTCGCCTATGACGCTGAACGCCTTGGTTCGAAGCCTGAGAACATCAGACAAATTTTCAGCGGTGGTTATCCCCTCCTAATGCTGGCGACATTTGTGAGGTAAAAACCATGTAAAAACCTCTCCACAAAGAGGTGTCGTTCTGCGGCAAGCCGTTCGGACTCGGCTATAAAATGGAGGTTGCTTATCATTGAGCTTAAAATTGAATCGGACAGCACTCATTGATTAGTGAGAAGTTTGCCCCACTTCCTTAATGGAATGTTCATGGGAAAATTCGCATTTGACAAACAAACAAAGTGCAACACTTTCATTTTTATATAAAGATGCTCCGTTGACAGATTATTTGTTAGTAAGCACTGCTCAGCATGCAGGGATCGTGGCCTCCATTTCCAACTGAGGGTTTTGTCTGCCGCCGCTATGGTATCTTAATTGACAAAAATGTCTGATTTCGGGCTGCCAATATAACCTAACAGAAACCTACGCATTGGCTTACTTCCACAATACCACCCCTGTGGCACAGAGACTAGCTTTACGCCTGTGAAGCTGGTCTGGGGTTGAATACTAGCAAGAACATCATAAACTGTTTTAAATTGGGCTTATCCCCTCACTAATATTGCCAATAACTAAGGTGTTCAACAGTGTTTAACTTCTCTATGTGGTATCACTCTGCGACACTCCGACTATAAAGAGTGGGTCTCTTATCATTGAGATAAAAGCTTGAATCAGACTCATTGTTAGGGGAGAAATACAACCTAATTTCCTTAAAGGAAAGTTCGTTGGCAACTACTCTCTATTTTTATACCCTCCACCATAGGATGGGGGGGGTATACTAATTTCGTCATTCTGTTTGTAACTACTCGAAATATTCGTCTGAGACCCCATAAAGTATATGTATTCTTGATCGTCGCGACATTTTATCTCGATCTAGCCATGTCCGTCCGTCCGTCTGTCTGTCGAAAGCACGCTAACTTTCGAAGGAGTAAAGCTAGCCGCTTGAAATTTTGCACAAGTACTTTTTATTAGTGTAGGTCCGTTGGTATTGTAAATGGGTCATATCGGTCCATGTTTTGATATAGCTGCCACACAAACCGATCTTGGGTCTTGACTTCATGAGCCTCTAGAGGGCGCAATTCTCATCCGACAAGACTGAAATTTTGCACATAGTGTTTTAGTATCACTTCTAACAACCGTGTTAAGTATGGTTCAAATCGGTCCATAAACTGGTATAGCTGCCATACAAACCGATCTTGGGTCTTGAATTCTTGAGCCCCTAGACGGCGCAATTCTCATCCGATTTGATTGAAATTTTGCTCGACGTGTTTTGTTATGATATCCAACAACTGTGTTAAGTATGGTTCAAATCGGTCCAAAAACTGGTATAGCTGCCAAACAAACCGATCTTGGGTCTTGACTTCTTGAGCCTCTAGAGAGTGCAATTCTTATCCGATTTGAATGAAATTTTGCACGACGTGTTTTGTTATGATATTCAACAACTGTGCTAAGTATGATTCAAGTCGGTTCATAATCTGATATAGCTGCCATATAAACAGATCTGGGATCTTGACTTCTTGAGCCTCTAGAGGTCGCAATTCCTATCCGATTTGCTTGAAATTTTGTGCAACGGATCCTCTCATGACCATCAACATACGTGTTTATTATGGTCTGAATCGGTCTATAGCCCGATACAGCTCCCATATAAATCGATCTCTCTATTTTACTTCTTGAGCCCCCAAAGGGCGCAATTCTTATTCGAATTGGCTGAAATTTTACACAGGTCTCCAACATATAATTTAATTGTGGTCTAAACCGGATCATATCTTGATATCGCTCTATTAGCGGAGCAAATCTTTTCTTATATCATTTTTTGCCTAAGAAGAGATGTCGGGAAAAGAACTCGACAAATGCGCTCCATGGCGGAGGGTATATAAGATTCGGCCCGGCCAAACTTAGCACGCTTTTACTTGTTTTCTATTTTTATTTTCAAATGGCTGGACACTCTAATATTCAATTTTAGACAACTCAATTCATTTACCCTTTTTTTGTGAAGGGTAGACTTCTAAAAGCTTATTATAGTAGATGAGTATCCTTTTTCAATCCGCCTTTAACGCCCCCAACACAAAGCTCCTAACAGTTAAAGGTCAGAAACCGCAATTCATTTCGAAAATTATGTGAATCTATTTTGGAAAATTTGATGATTTATTGCTTACTCACTGGCAAAACACATTCATACCATTTGGCCATATATATAAAAGAGCCCAAAAGAGACATTTCAATCACATGAGCCATTATGTTAAGTATCCAATTCTTACCCAGGAGGGGGAGTAGGCAGGAGAATGAGGAGAAGAATTTTATCTTTGGGCAGAGTTAAAATGAAACCAGTAAGGAAAGGCTAAAGTCGGGTGGAGCCGACTATATAATACCCTACACCTACCCTACAATTATGAATTCGGGCAATAGATAAATGTATGTGAGAGATATATCTAAATCTGAACCGACTTTTTTCGAAGAGATTGGTTGAAAATTGTGGTTACTACGGCCATTTAAGTGGAAATCGGGCGATACATATATATGGGAGCTATATCTAAATCTGAACCGATTTTGATGAAATGTTGCACATAGTTTAAGATCAGTAACAAAACAATCCGTGCAAAATTTTGTGCAGATCGGTTGAAAATTGTAGCTACTACGGCCATTTAAGTGCAAATCGGCCGATACATATATATGGGAGCTATATCTAAATCTGCACCGATTTTGATGAAGATATGTTAAGATTGCTAGCAAAACCAACCATGCCAAATTTTGTGCAGGTCGGTTGAAAATTATAGTTACTACGGCCATTTAAGTGGAAATCTGGCGATACATATATATGGGAGCTATATCTAAATCTGAACTGATTTTAATGAAATCTTCCAGATGTGTTAAGATCAGTAACGACACAATCCGTGCCAAATTTTGTGCAGATCGGTTGAAAATTGTAGTTACTACAGCCACTAAAGTGCAAATTGGGCGATTCATATATATAGGAGCTATATCCAAATCTGAACCGATTTTTTCCAAAATCAATAGCGTTCGTCCTTGATCCAAAAAAGTGGCATGTGCAAAATTTCGTGACGAGTGGACAACAAATACGACGTGTACTATGTTTACAAGAATACATGGACTCATAGACGGACATGGCTAAATCGAATCAGAAAGTGTTTCTGAATCGATCGGTATACTTATCAATGGGTCTAGCTCTTCTCCTTCTAAGCGTTGCAAACAACTGCACAAACTTATAATACCCTATACCACAGTGGTGGTGTAGGTTATAAAGAAGAAGCCAAAAGTATTAACAACACACCGGTAGGGAAAGGCAAAAGTCGGGCGATGCCGACTGTATAATAGCTTACACCTACCCTATAGGTACAAAGTTGGTGCTACATCTAATTCTAAACCAATTTTGATGAGCGGATGTTTTCAGATGTGTTATTAAACAATCCGTATTAAATTTCGAGCAAGTATGTTCAAACTGTAATGACTATGGTTAACAAACTATGGTTGCCCAAAAAGTAATTGCGGATTTTTTGAAAGAAAGTAAATGCATTTTTAATAAAACTTAGAATGAACTTTAATCAAATATACTTTTTTTCTAAAGCAAGCTAAAAGTAACAGCTGATAACTGACAGAAGAAAGAATGCAATTACAGAGTCACAAGCTGTGAAAAAAATTGTCAACGCCGACTATATGAAAAATCCGCAATTACTTTTTGGGCAACCCAATACAATTTTATTGCAAATTACCCATTATCTGACGAGCTATGACTAAATGTGAACCGTTGTCCAACATTTTGACAAGATTTCTAAATAAATTAATGGCAGTGGCTCTTGGAATGATATTGGGCGATATACATATATGGCAGCTATATTTAAATCTGGACCGATTTTCATGAAAGTCCAAAGCAATGGCGAGAGAAAAACTTCCTGCTAATTTTCGAGAGAATTGGCAAACAAATCGGACGAACATATATATGGGAGCTATATCTAAACCGATTTCAACCAAACTCAATGGATATTGTGGTAGTAGTCGAGGAAAACTTTGTACAAAATTTTGGAAAGATTGCGCTTGCAGTGGCTTTAAGGGTGAAAATCAGGCGATATATATATGAGAGCTATATTTAAATCTAAACCGATTTCCATGAAATTCAACAGCAATTTCGAGAGTCGAGTGAAAATCCTTCCTGCAAAATTTCGAGAGAATCGGTTAACAAATGACCATTTTATTACATTATTAAAGCAAATCGGACGAATATATATGAGGGAGCTATATCCAAATCTGGCCCGATTTTTATGCCCTCCACCATAGGATGGGGGTATACTAATTTCGTCATTCTGTTTGTAACTTCGTGAAATATTCGTCCCAGACCCCATTCTTGATCGTCGTGACATTTTATGTCGATCTAGCCATGGCCGTCCGTCTGTCCGTCCGGCCGTCTGTCGAAAGCACGCTAACTTTCAAAGGAGAAAAGCTAGCCGCTTGAAATTTTGCACAAATACTTCTTTTTAGTGTAGGTCGGTTGGTATTGTAAATGGGCCATATCGGTCCATGTTTTGATATAGCTGCATTATAAACCGATCTGGGGTCTTGACTTCTTAAGCCTCTAGAGGGCGTAATTCTTATCCGATAAGGCTGAAATTTTACATGAGGTGTTTCATTATGACTTCTAACAAATGAGCTGAGTATAGTTTAAATCGGTTAATAACCTGATATAGCTGCCATATAAACCGATCTGGGGTTTTGACTTCTTGAGCCTCTAGAGGGCGCAATTATTATCCGACTTGGCAGAAATATTGCATGACGTGTTTTGTTATGATTTCCAACAACTGTATTAAGAATTATCCGATTTGGCTGAAATTTGGCATGAGGTGTTCTGTTATGACTTTCAACAACTGTGCTAAGAATAGTTCAAATCGGTGCATAACCTGATATAGCTGCCATATAAACCGATCTGGGGTCTTGACTTCTTAAGCCTCTAGAGGGCGTAATTCTTATCCTATATGGCTGAAAGATTACATGAGGTGTTTCATTATGACTTCCAACAACTCAGCTGAGTATGGTTTAAATCGGTTCATAGCCTGATATAGCTGCCATATAAACCGATCTTGGGTCTTGACTTCTTGAGCCACTAGAGGACACAATTATTATCCGATTTGGCTGAAATTTAGAATGAGGTTTTTTGTTAGGACTTTCAACAACTGTGCTAAGAATAGTTCAAATCGGTCCATAACCTGATATAGCTGCCATATAAACCGATCTGGGGTTTTGACTTCTTGAGCCTCTAGAGGACGCAATTATTATCCGATTTGGCTGAAATTTTGCTTGAGGTGTTTTGTTATGACTTTCAACAACTGTGCTAAGAATAGTTCTAATCAGTGCATAACCTGATATAGCTGCCATATAAACCGATCTGGGGTCTTGACTTCTTAAGCCTCTACAGGGAGCAATTCCTATGCTATTTGGCAGAAATATTGCATGACATGTTTTGTTATGATTTCCAACAACTGAGCTGAGTATGGTTCAAATCGGTGCATAACCTGATATAGCTGCCATATAAACCGATATAGGGTCTTGACTTCTTAAGCCTCTACAGGGAGCAATTCCTATTCGATTTGGCAGAAATATTGCATGACGTGTTTTGTTATGATTTCCAACAACTGAGCTGAGTATGGTTCAAATCGGTGCATAACCTGATATAGCTGCCATATAAACCGATCTGGGGTCTTGACTTCTTAAGCCTCTACAGGGAGCAATTCCTATCCGATTTGGCAGAAATATTGCATGACGTGTTTTGTTATGATTTCCAACAACTGTGCTAAGAATAGTTAAAATCGGTCCATCGGATATAGCTGCCATATAAACCGATCTGGGGTTTTGACTTCTTGAGACTCTAGAGAGCGCAATTCTTATTCGATTTGGCTGAAATTTTGTTCAACGATTTCTCTCGTGACTTTCAACATACGTGTCGAATATGGTCTGAATCGATCAATAGCTTGTTACAGCTCCCATATAAACCTATCTCCCGATTTTGCTTCTTGAGTCCTTACAAGGCGCAATTCTTATCCGAATGAACTGAAATATTACACAGTGACTTCCACAATGTTCAGCATTTATTTATGATCCGAATCGGACTATAACTTGATATAGCTCCAATAGCATAAAAATTCTTATTCAATATTCTTGGTTTGCCTAAAAAGAGATACCGCGCATAGAACTCGACAAATGCGATTCATGGTGTAGGGTATATAAGATTCGACCCGAGCGAACTTAGCACGCTCTTACTTGTTCATTTTCTATTTGGGACTTTATTGCATTGGGGCCTTATTTCATACCGCCAGAATCCTTCTGTAGTAATGCCAGAAATATTCAATTAGGTCTGGGTGTCTCAAATGGTTGGAAGCTTCCTTTACCATAAAGTCCGCAAACGGAAAGGCGACAAGAGTTTCGAAACAGAGGTCAGTAGACTTATACACAGATCATAGAATACAATTGGATGACCTGAACGAATCGTAACTCCTGGAAACACTTGCACAGGATAATAGAGGGCACACAGAGGTGACATAATCTAGGAACAATGAGGTCCATCGAAGGCTCATAACTTCGATGGACCTCATTGTTCCTAGATTATGGCACCTCTGTGTGCCCTCTTGTCGCCTTTCCTTCAGAACCGTTTTTGTGCTAATATCTTTCTCGAAGCAAACCACTGTCTTCGAAAGGCTCCACCATTGCAGTCGTAATCCTATTGACATTGTCTTCAATGCCTTTTATGCTTGGACAATACAAAGCATCTTGCCCAAGACTTATTTTGAGTATTTTTTCCCAGTTGAATGAAACAAATTTAAACGCCCGTAAGCAAAAGCCCCATTACACTTCCACTCCTGCTTATGTCATGTCATATTCTTATCTCTTACTGTGAGAACGTTGGTTGAGGGCAAAAATCTCAAGTCGACGTTGTTTCAATTTCCATGCCAAATATTTCACATGTTTTCCGTGTTGGTTTGCTAGTTTATCTCTATCTGACATTCACACGTCCTACCACGCGTAAACCTAACTTTGAACACTGAATGTCCATCCGTCCGTCTAGGCAAATGACATGAACCCACGTTTTGGAGTCTTTGCTATTTCTGTCTTTGTAGTCGACCATTGCAAACAATTTTAATCGCTTTTTGCCATTTACCAACCATCTCCTGGCAACCTGAGCGGCCATCATGTCACATACACTAGCAACACAAACACTTACTCAAATACATTGGCAAAAGCCTTACTATAGGGGTAGTAGTTTTAGAGGGACAGAACTTTAGTGTTAAAAAACCAGCAAAAAATTTAGTCTGACATTTTTTAGAGAAATTTTTTGTTTGAAAAAACTAGAGGCTCAAGAAGTCAAGACCCTAGATCGGTTTATATGGCAGCAATATCAAAACATTGACCGATTTGGCCCATTTCAAATCCCAACCGACCTACAGTAATAAAAAGTTTTTGTGCAAAATTTCAAGCGGCCAGCTTTACTCCTTCGAAAGTAAGGGTGCTTTCGACAGACAGACGGACGGGAAATACCCACCTTGTACCTTAAGATACCCTCCCCTTATATCACACACTTTGCTGTATTTCTTAGTTCTTTCATGGCCCATGGGCCATGACTATTTGGTTGGAAGTCACAGTCGTCCATGAGGACACAGGGGCCGTGCGCGCTTCCTTCGTTCCTGTTCCGTTTTTGTCTCCCTCCGCAATCAATTTTTCATTAATGTTTTTTTCTTCGACTATTGATATTAAAGTTCTATCACTCTTAAAAATAACACCTTTTAGCTTAAGATTCCCGCCCCTTTATATCACACACTTTACTGTATTTCTTAGTTCTTTTATGGCCCATCGGCCAAGGCTATTTGGTTTAACTTACATTCTCTGACACCGGTGTGTAGTGGGCAATGCTGCGTCCTCGATCGATGGCTATGAGGGATGCCGGTATATCAATTGTTTCAGCAAGTGTTGCATTGAATCTCCACACGTATGTTGCTTCCGCTGGATTTGCTTCAATTTCACAAGCGATTTTTGCCATCTCATGTCGTCCAGTGCTGTAGACGGTACGTTGTCCTTGCCGGCATACGGGTGCAACTGTCAAGATAGAGAATGAGAAAATAAAGAATAAATGCAGGCATGGCATGAATGTAAGCAGTAAGCAGCAAAGAGCCTACAAAGACATGAGATTGTGAAATAATTTATTAAATCAGATATGCTTACACACACACACACACTCCCTTATGCGCGAATACATGAGCAGGAAACGGAAGGCAGGCACACAAACTGCCGATTAAAAGAAAAAAATTTTTTTTTTCTCTGGCAAAAAAAAACCTTGAGTTCCTGTGATTGATTTCAACCAGCCGTGTAGTAAATCACTTAACCACAAGGACAATTCGTTTGTAAAATTGAGGTTCTTAAAATATTGCCATGGCCAGGCCAAAGGAGGATGGAGAAACTTTGAAAATTCCATTAAATGTGAGTGATCGAATTATTAAGGCATGAAAAATTGTTTAAGGCGTCATAGGTCCTACCGGAGTCCATAATAACTGAGAGTGATAGAATAACTATGGCTTATAGAACAGGAAGCCTATGGTAAAACAAATTGCTGACAATCTTCGGGCGATCTCAGGAAATCAACTTTTGGTATCTATTAATCAAATACAATTATAAAATATTCATTAAAAAATTTTGGGCAGAATATGCTAAGATTAAGCAACGCCCCGATAATAGGAGTCGGAGTACAAACGGAGAGGTAGTGGTACCACCACAGCTTTAGAAAGTAGCATCTGTGGTATTCTAAAGAATAATTATACAAGGCAGTCTGATTTGAAACTGCCATCAAAAGCTTGGCTATGAAGGTCTACAATCCGAAGATGGGTCTGAAGACCATTTTGGTGTATATTTATGCGAATGGAGTTGTGGTTTTAGAAGGTAGAAACATGAGCCAATTTGGGACTATAATAAAGTAAACAAAGTTAGAATGTTTTCAACAGACAGATGAAGGGGTGGACGAATGGACAGACAGATGCAGAGAGACAGCCTCAGAGATAGGCAGAAAGGCAGACTGACAAACAGAGAGACAAACGGACAAATGGACAGTATTTTGTTGACATTTGCTCTATAGACAAAACTTCATTGACATTTTCTCTAAGGACAAAATTTCATTGAAATTTAATAATGGACTGTCGTCTGTATACAGGGTGGCTGATGAAAGCCGCTACCAAAAAAAAATGTAATAACTTTTTTTCTATTTAATAATAATAATTTAATAATTAATTTAATTAATTAATTAATTAATTTAATTAATAATAATTTAATAATTAATTTAATAATTTAATTTAACATGAATAAAAGAAAAATGTATTCCATACACCGAAAAAAAAATGTAGCAATATTCATCATTGTAGCAATATTCATCAGCCACCCTGTACCCCGAGGTCCTTGCAGAATTAACTGGGCCTCCTCCAGTTTGTGACGATGCTGGTTGGTATCGGGGCCGATACAAACTAATTACCTTCCGTGGGGATCACACTCAATTGAGAGGCATCGTTGCGCCCTCAAGAAGATTGGCGAGATCTGGCCAGGTGCTGCACTGGACTTAGTCAAAAAGGAAGATATTCCTTCCCGGCCTATGGCACAAGCTTGGATGCCAAGGATTTCCTCAGATTCTTGGGAGACTGAGGGACTGTAATCTCAACCATACAACCAACGACTGGAAGATTGGTAGATTGGAAGAGGCTAATGGTGTCGGGAGAGATGCAGTATTCGTATAAAACTCCGGCTGTCTCGCAAACCTCATGAAGTCTAATTGAATCCACACTTGAGAGACTAAGGGACTGTAATCTCAATCACTCAACCAACGACTGGAAGATTGGTAGATGGGAAGAGGCTGATGGTGAGCGGAGACATGCAGTATTCGTACTAAACTTCGGTTGTCTCGCAGACCTCAAGAAGTCTAAAAGCATCCACACTTGGAAGTTAAAGGGACTGTAATCCCAATCTTTCAACCAGTATTCGTACTAAACTCCGGCTGTCTCCGCAGACCTCAAGAAGTCTAATAGAGTTGTGTCCTAGGGATTCAAAAAGTTCAATCTGAATGTCTATAGAAGCGGTAGGGTTGGGGAATCAGGAGAAAACTCAGCAGTTGTGGCTGAACACTTGTCTGAGAAACTATTGACCACATCTCTAAAGTCTGGAGGATTACAGGAGACTGGAAGTCCCCCTGCCACTATAGGAACAGGAGAGGAAGGCGTCGAAAAGGGACCCGACAAGTTTTGTGTGGCTGGGTAATTCGGTTGGATTGGGCACAAGGTGTGCGCCAGCGGGTAAGAACAGAATTCAAAAGGTACTTCGACAGCAGCAGCTAATGCAGCATCTAAGAAGGAATCGTACACACAGTAGGTGTCCTGAGGAAGAGTGGTTCCACTGTTACTCAACTGCTCCAGGATACGTAAGGAAACTCATCACGACAAGATTGAACGAATCTTGTGAGGATAAACTCCTGGTGGACTCAGAAGACGAGGCTAACGCAACAGTGGTGGAAATTCTCAATACTGACTATGGTCCGCTTTTTGCAGATAAATCTCCACTATTGTAAGGCCGCACAACAAGCCGATTACTGGCTTAGGTGTATGTCCATAGTGGCATGGGACGGATTAAAATCTGCACCCTCTTTTTGACCTAACCTAAAGCCGCTTCGGCGGCACTAAAGGTCCTTCTGACGGCAGGAGGATTCGACGTGGTTCATATTCAGGAGCATTGAGTGTGTGGAGGAATGGTTTGTGGACTAAGAAATCCTGGATTTAAACAACTCAAGAGTACTTGGAATGGGAGACACAGAGCTTATATTCTTGCGAAGAGTAGTATAAATGTTTTCCTTCTTTCATCGCTAAACACTGAAGATTTAGTAGTAGCCACCATTGAAATAAACAAGTCTCCTTACTGGCTTGCCTCCCTATATATGGCTCACGTTTCAAACCTTAAGGTGCTGGTTGAAGCCGCTCCTACAGGAAAAAAAAAGGAAAAAGGGCCTCATTGTAGGAAGTGATGCTACTGCACATCACCAGATATGGGGAAGTTCAGATGTTAAAGAAAGGGATGAGCACCTTATCGTATATATCTGGCAATTTGTAATAACTGGAATAAACCGATCCTTTACCAGGAACAGGCAGGAGGTACTCGATATTACCTTTGTATCGGAAGATATAAGTGGAAGAATAAACGACTGGGAAGTGATGGATGACCACAGCTTCTCTGATCATCGTTATATTAGTTTTAGTCTTGGAGAAAATACTGAAGTAGTGGTCCCTGAGCTAAACAAAAGAAAGGTGGACTGGGATAGATTTGGGCACACATTCTGCACGTCTATCCCTTTTAGACAAGAAAAGAAAGTGGCAACCGCGCAGGATATAGACACACTGGCTTAGCGGATCACGAAGGCCCTAAATGACGTTCTCGTGTCAGTATGTCCTAGTTTCCAGCCAAGGGGCAAACAGCGACCGCCATGGTGGACCCCAGAAGCTGGTTGGTCTAAGGAAGGACTGCAGAAAACTCTTCAACAGAGCAAGAGCCACAACAGCACCAAACGATTGGGACATCTATAAGGCTGAGCTAAAAATATATAAGGGTGAGCAGAGAAAGGCTCAGAACAAATCCTGGTTTGAGTTCTGCAGCTTCGTGGAGGATACATCTGAGGCCTCTAGGCTAAGGAAGATTCTGTCCTCGAGACCTATTATGGTGCGGTATATTCAGAAGTCAGAGAATGTATGGACAATGTCTAGTGAGGAAACACTAGAACTATTCGTTGGCACGCATCTCCTGGGAAATTCTCCAACGGACAACGTGTCGGCAGAAGATGTTGTCACTGGTATGCATTCGTAGGGGTTTTTAGGGAAGTTGTGTCTGAGCCGAAAATCCTTTTTGGCAATAAGAAGGTTAGACTGTTTTAAGTCGTCAGGGCCTGATGATGTATCACCGATTGAATTACAAGCTGTATCTGATAGACTTTTCTTTAAAGATAAAATTTCACTGAAATTTTGTCTAAAAAGAAAAAATATCATTAAAATTTTCTCTAAAGACAAAATTTCATTAAAATATTCTCTAAAAGCAAAATTTTCGTTTAATAGATGCGCCCTCTAGCGGCTCGAGAAGTGACCTATATCAGGTAATGGGGTATGGGACCTATATTAGGTAATGAACCGATTTGGGCCATACTTGGCTCATTTGTTGATGATCAAACCAGAACACTTCCTGCAAAATTTCAGGCAAATGGGATAATAATTGCGCCCTCTAGAGGCTCAAAAAGTCAAGATCAGAAATCGAGTTGCATGGGAGCTATATCAGGTCATGAACCCATTTGAACCATACTTAGCATAGTTGTTATAACTTAAAACAAGAATACTTCATGAAAATTTTCTGTTACATGGGTTAAAAAAGGCGCCCTCTAGAGGCTCAAGAAGTCCAGATCAGAAATCGGGTTATATGGGGCTATATCGGGCTATAGATCGATTTAGACCGCACAAGCCACAGAACACTTCATGCAAAAAATGGGATAATTGTGCCCTCTAGCGGCTCAAGAAGTCAAGACCTGAGATCGCTTTATATAGGAGCTATATCAGGTTATGAATCTATTTGGGCCATACTAGGGCACTGGAGACTACTCTAGATATTCGACCCATTGACATACAGTTTAAGTGTGAGGCTGCCATAGCGTCTATGAGACTTAAGGCGATGGGAGAATGGATAGAGGATAGGAGCAGCTCATACCCTCGCGGTATAATGGAGGCGATGATAGGAAATCTGGAAGGAAGGGAAGAGGTTTCCGATCGGATACCTGAGACGACACTTGAGGTTGAGTGCGAGGCGGCATAGTCGTGGATTGACGGAACCCTAGTATTGCCATCTGGAATATCATGTTACACGGTTGGATCAAATCTAGAGTACAGAGTGGGCCTGGTTGTATACATTGAGAACCCAGGGACTAAAATCTATTTTAGACTGCCTGACCATAATGCGGTCCTGCAGGCGAAAATCCGGGCGATCACGAAATGCGTGAGGTGGTGTGGTGCTAACGCGAGGACGTCGAACATCGTTACGGACTGAGAACTGGCCATCAGGACAATAACAACCAGAAAGGTAAAGTCACGAAGAGTCTTCTAGTGTAAGAAGGAGATTAACGTCGTCTCTGAGAACTGCACGATCCGCATCGAAAAAGCTGACGATTTGGCAGTGAAGGCCAGATGACTGCCGTCAACAAAATTGGTTAACCCAAAGCCTTTCGGGTTTGTGGTCTACGAAAGCACATGTAACTCTGTGGAACAACGAAACTCCTATGGGGAGATCTGGATTGTGAGAAGACGAGGCTATTACTGAAAGGAAGGTGAGTGAAGCTTTCGGTATCATAACGGGACACATGGGACTACGGGCTCACTTATGCAAAATCGGTTGGGCAAGTGATAGCCCGTGTAGGGCATGTAGGGGAGATGATGAGACGTTGGAGCATTTCCTATGTTATTGTCCAGCTTTCGCGGCGTACAGACACAAACACTTAGGTGGGGACACAATACGAGAGTTATGGAAAATAATTAGCGATTTTGTAAGAAGCACGAAATTTAAAAGGAAGTATTCGTACACAATCTCAAGCGCCAAGCCTTATTCCTTCGAAAGCAAGCGTGCTTTCGACATACGGACGGACAGGGCAAAATCGACTTAAAATGTCAAGACGATCAAGAATATATGTACGAAATTACGAGATTAGAAATATTAGAAATAAATTCTTCCGCTACACACCTATGCGAGAGAACTGTGTCCGCTGTTCCTTAATGGAATGTTGATAAGCAAATTTTGCATATCAAGTAAACAAGCATTAAGTACGGCCGGGCCGAATTTTGGATACCCACCACCTCGGGTATATATGTAAACCCCCTTTCGTCACAATCCGATGAAAATTGGTTAACTTTTGCACCCAAATTCGGTACGGACATTGAGTGGTTTTATAAATATAAGTCACTGTTGAATTTTGTATTTAAATTTTCAACAAAATCGGGTAATAAATAAAGCTGTTATGAGCTTCAGACCCTAAACCGGCATATCGGTCTATATATCTAAATACAGTCCCACTTTTACCATATTTTAGTGAAATTGGATAAAATATAATGCTTTTATGGGATTCAGACAGTTTATCGGGAGATCGGTCTATATGGCAGCTATATCTAAATATAGTCCGATCTGAACCATACTTAGGTCAGATGTCAGGAGGCTTGAAGTAACCCACTGTTTCAAATTTCAGTGAAATTGGTCAATAAATAAAGATTTTATGGGATTCAGACCCTCTATCGGCATATCGGTCTATATGGCAGCTATATCGAAATATAGTCCGATCTGAACCATACTTAGGTCAGATATCAGGAGGCTTGAAGTAACCCACTGTTTCAAATTTCAGTGAAATTGGTCAATAAATAAAGATTTTATGGGATTCAGACCCTCTATCGGCATATCGGTCTATATGGTAGCTATATCGAAATATACTCCGATCTGAATCATACTTAGGTCAGATGTCAGGAGGCTTGAAGTAACCTACTGTTTCAAATTTCAGTGAAATTGGGCAATAAATAAAGATTTTATGGGATTCAGACCCTCTATCGGTAGATCGGTCTATGTGGCAGCTATATCTAAATATAGCCCGATGTGAACCATACTTAGGTCAGATGTCAGGAGGCTTGAAGTAACCCACTGTTTCAAATTTTAATGAAATTGGACAATAATTAAAACTTTTATGGCCTTCAGTCCCTTTATCGGCAGATAGGTCTATATGACAGTTATATCGTAATATAGTCCGATCTGAACCATACTTAGGTCAGATGTCAGGAGGCTTGAAGTAACCCACTGTTTCAAATTTCAGCGAAATTGGGCAATAAATAAAACTTTTATGGGCTTCAGACCCTTTATCGGCAGATCGGTCTATATGGCAGCTATATCTAAATATAGTCCGATCTGAACCATATTTGGGTCCTATGTTAGGAGGCTTGAAGTAACCCACTGTTTCTAATTTCAGCGAAATCGGATAAAAAATAAAGCTTTTACGGGCTTCAGACCTTTTATCGGCATATCGGTCTATATGGCAGCTATATCAAAATATAGTCCGATCTGAACCATACTTAGGTCAGATGTCGGGAGGATCAAAATAACTCACTGTTTAAAATTTCAGCGAAAATGGGCAATTAATAAAACTTTTATGGGATTCAGACCCTTTATCGGCAGATCGGTCTATATGGCAGCTATATCTAAATATGGTCCGATTTGAACCATATTTGGGTCCTATATTAGGAGGCGTAAAACTACTCACTGTTTCAAATTTCAGCGAAATCGGATAAAAAATATAGCTTTTACGGGCTTCAGACCCTTTATCGGGACATTGGTCTATATAGCAGCTATATCTATATATAGTTCGATCAGAACCATATTGGGGTCAGATGTCGGGATACCTAAAACTACTCACTGTTTAAAATTTCAGCAAAATCGAATGAAAAAAAGAAGTTTTTATGGGCATTATATCCTTTATCGGAAAATCGGTCTATTGGGTTGCCCAAAAAGTAATTGCGGATTTTTCATATAGTCGGCATTGACAAATTTTTTCACAGCTTGTAATTGCATTCTTTCTTCTGTCAGTTATCATCTGTTACTTTTAGCTTGCTTTAGAAAAAAGTGTAAAAAAAGTATATTTGATTAAAGTTCATTCTAAGTTTTATTAAAAACGCATTTACTTTCTTTAAAAAAATCCGCAATTACTTTTTTGGCAACCAATATATAGCATCTATACCCGAATATGGTCCGATTTGGCCCGTTCAAGAACTTAACCAGCGTGCATCAAAAAGACGTACATGTGCCAAATTTTAGCTCAATATCTCAATTTTTGAAACCTGTAGAGTGATTACAACAGACAGACGGATTGACGGACAGACGGACAAACACACGGACATCGTTAAATCGTCTTAGAATTTTACGACGATCCGAAATATATATACTTTGTAGGGTCGGAAATTGATATTTCGATGTGTTGCAAACGGAATAAATATACCCCCTATCCAACGGTGGTGGGTATAAAAAGTTAGACATTTCCAGTTTAAGAACATTTTTATTTATATCCCTGCTTCATGGTTTCATACACATTCATCAAAAATGCAAAGACGGTTATAATTACATTTGTTATCTTCGAATTTTCCCTGCGGCAGTTTCTTGTCTAACTAATTGACTAATTTGTACTTAAATTCTTATTAAGTTATGAAAACTCAAATTATCTCCCTTGTGATATCTCTGCTACAAAGAATAATGGCCAGTATGGAGTAATCTAATAAACTTTTATTTAAATTAAAATTAAAGCAATTATGTTGAAGCCCCCAATGCTTTGAAACTTCAGTCATAACATTCAAGCATTAGCAATAGCTTATTTGAAAATTTATGCCTGCAAAAGACTGCCGCTGCCAGGACATTACAAACAATGGTGCGTTTGTTAAAGCTACCCATCATAGATCGTTTGTTAAAGCTGCCTGGAAATAGTTCATGGTGGATATTTAAAATTATGATGCCATTTTTGTAGGCAATAAAAAATCTTCTAAAATATAGTTTTCAACACAGCTTTTGCAATGTACACTGTACACAATGTGTGCTTGTTGTAAATTTAAACTTATATCACTCTCCATATTCCTGTCACCAGCTCTGGCGAAGGCATTCGCTTCCATTTATTATTATGAACACAGGCGGAAGAGGCAATTGTAAATAGGCGAGCAGGCAGGGCGGGATATGGTGGTGTATGCATGCATGCATGTATGCATAGACCTCTCACAGGACGACCGACCTTTGTTTGGTATCTTTGGAGTAACTATACCGGCGCAAGTCATAATGGTCGAAACAAAAGCTTTGCTCTGATATGTATATGTTAGATTATTTCCTTCCACATACACACAGTCGCAGGACTTACACACACGGACACTAATACAAACATGCAACAATGACAAGCAATTTGTTAGCCTGTCTACAATAAAACACCAAAAATGAACATTTGCTATCTCTCTGGTCACCACCACTAACACTGGCAGTGGTGTAGCCACCACTCAACTATTCCACTACTACTGCTACCATCACCGCCACCACCAGCTCCACCACCAAATGCGAACCATCCATGAAACATGGAGCCACATGGCTTCTACCACACTCCAGTGCATGAATTTCATCATCGTCCACGTCGTCATTGTTGTCGGCATCCGTCCGAGAGTATTACCATTGGGATGGGAATATTCATATGAAGTATTATTACATTGTTGTGCCCTATAAACAGCACAGCGTTATATTGGTGCTAAAGCAATTGTTTGTAACCAAACTGAGAAAGATGGATTAGAAAAGAGAAAGGCATAGGATTTTGTAGAGTGAACAGATCAATTTTCTGTCAGTGTTTATAACCTTCCGCAATCCGTTAACCCTGAGAACTTGTGAAAGGTATTTTATATATAAAATTCAATTTGTGTTTGTTTGTATGCTTGTGTATGTCCCACTCTAAAAAGATATAAGAGAGTTAAAGAGGGCGCAGCGTAGCGGGCCCGGTTCGGCTAATTTCATATAATTAAGCATAGTAAAGGTCCTATGAACAGGAGATATGAACAGACGGACGGACGGGCAGGCAGGCAGACAAACAGAATTTGATAAGCATCAGCGGGGGTACTTTTGTCATATTAATGAGAGCTGGCCGATTCAATTTTAAACTAATAAGGTAACAGCATTTTAATGAAGAGTCCGTGAGCCCATAGGGCAGAGGTTAGCATGTCCGTCTATGACGCTGAATGCCTGGGCTCAAATTCTAGCGAGAACATCAAAAACAAGTATTGTAAAAAGGCATTAAGTTCGGATTAGCCGAACTTTGGTTACCCACCTCCTCGCATACACCGCATATTGTATCGAATAGTTTGCTTATTCTTCCACCGTAGAACACGCGCATTTTTAAATTCTCATATTGAACTTTTATTAGTGTTGTAATTTTGTTTTTGGATGCCATTTCTTGCGAGAGTATTCCATATTCTTTTCCGGTTGATCGTGTCGAATACTTTTTCAAAGTCCATAAATGTAATTAATAAGGGAGAGTTATATACGTTGCACTGCTCGATTATTAGGCGAAGGTGAGGGATGAGAATACGGGATGAGAGTACGGTTCAAGATAGCGCTATTTAAAATTTTGCATACGATTGGAGTTAAAGCAGTGCCCCTCCAGTTTTCGCATTATTTGAGGTCCTCTTTCTTAGGGATTTAATTACAAGACTTTCCTTCCAGTCATTCGGTATGGTTTCTGATATCCAATTTTTTTCGAAAAGTGGTTGTTGCATGATTGCGGAGTTTCGCATTTAAAAGTTCTGCGGTGATATTATCAATACCCGGAAATTTGTTATTTTTATGCTGGCTTATGGCGCTAGCGATTTCGTCTCCAACTGGTGGTTCTTCGCTAATTGAACTTATATGATGGCGACCCTATGGTCTGCTTCTGAGTCAAATTCAGAATTGTTATGATTGAGGACTTCTTGTAAGTGCTCTCTCCACCTGTTAAATTGCTCCTCCGCTGAAGTGAATATTGTGCCAGACTTATCTTTAATGGGGGCGTTGTGAAAAATGGTTTTATACCGTTTTTAAGTTCCCAGTATTTGAAGCGGATTCTGCTTCAGAAGCTAGGTTGTTGATGTAGTTTGATAAGTGTTTTATGTTTGGCATGGAGCTCAGCCATTTTAATTGGATTTTCTTCACTCAGAAGAAGTAGTTAAGCTTCTCGTCTCCTCGACTAGGTTCCAGAATACATAAGAAAGCCACTCTTTGTTTTCTCTTCTGACATGTCCGATCCTATCTGTTGCTGTCTTTGAATTTGCCCTCTATTTTTCTCCACTCTTCGTTTACGTCTATACTCTATAGCGACGTAGATATGTACGTATATGGTTGTAGTTGTTACTAATGTTCCTAACGAATATGTTCCTTGTGCCGCTTGACTTGAGTTTTGATGTATTGAAAGGTTTTCGTGGTAGTTGTCGGGTCGGCAATATTGTACCTCTTGAGTGTAAGCTTAAGCTTAGCCACTACTAGGTAGTCGTCGGATGCTATATCAGCGCTCCTAAACCCTCTGACTTCTTGTTGTAGTTGAAACCATTAAAGAGACCGTGTATCTCTTTACTTCCACGTGAATATGTGGTGCGGCTTATGTGCGAAGTATGATCCGCCTACTGCAAGTTCGTAATTTGCGCAGTTTTCTAGGAACATTTCTCCATTTTTGGTTCTTTCTCCGGCACTATTTTTACCCATGATATGTTCAATCCAGTGTTGTCATTACCAACTCGAGCGTTCATACTACTAACACTAACTTTCCCATGAACTTTCCATTAAAAAGTAGGGGATACTTCTCTCATACCAATGAGTGTAGTTCGATTAATGTCCAATTATGCTCAAAATGATAAGGCAACTCCTCTTTTATGCCGAGTTCGAACGGCGTGCCACATAGCGACACCACTTGGTAGAGAAGTTATAACATGGCAGGATATCTCACAACTGCAGCCAGCATTAGTAAGGAGATAACCACCGCTGAAAATGTTCTGATGTTCGCGCCGGGATTCGAACCCATGCGTTTGGGGTCAAAGGCGCACTCGCTAACCTCTGTGCCACGGTGGACTCCTATCGTTCATATTACCCTTAAATATGACCATGTCATAGCGGTTGCCATTCGCTATCGCTCGGATTAATTCATCGTAGTTTTTGCCAGCTATATCTAAATATGACCATATTGAACCATATTGAAGATTAATGTCAAAGAGCCAAAGATAGCCCACTGTGTCAAATTTCAGCGAAAACGATGAATAGGGAGATCGGTACATATAGTAGTAGTAGTAGTAGTAGTAGTTCTTCTTCTTTATTTAACTATTTTTTCTTTTCATTTAATATCAAGAATACATTCAGTTATTCTAATTTATTTTTAATATGGACAATGTATCATCAATTCGTTGTGAAGAAGTAAATAAATAAATGTTATTGCGACAATGTATTTAACGTCTGTCGCTCAATAAATTTTAACATCTTGGGAATTCTTTCTATTGGAATTCAGATAATAAATAGTGTCTATAAGTGTATGCTGATTTTAAATATGTTACGATGTTGTCCCAATCGGCATCATTCTTGCCGTCCAATTTCTCCAAAATCTCTTCCTGATTCAATATTGTCTTTCCAAAGGCCATCATTCTAAACTCGCTTAAAATAGGACATATACCAAGGAAGTGTTGAAAGGTTTCTTCTGCTCGCATGTTGCACAATTTACATAATCGCTCCTCTTCACTGGTAGTAAATCTGTTGTACCCCAGGTATAACATTCCACTTCTAGCTTTAAATATCCATGCAATCTTTTCTTGTGTATATTTGTCATTCAAATACAGCTGTGCTCTAGATGGATTCAAAAATTTGTAATCTCGGGAATCGCTTTGTAGTTTTCGTTGGATCCTTTTATGCTTAAGATCTAGTTTTAATGAACATAGTAGTTCTGTTGAGAAAGTGTTCCAAGATTCAATGCTATTTATAGTCTCGGGCCATTGTACATTAAGACTCTGTGTTACTGCTCTTAACTCTTTCACCCAAAAGATATTTTTGCGCATCACTATTGCTGTTAATTGGTTAGGCAGACGATAACTGTTATATTGAAACATGATTCGTCCGAGATATTTCAAGTGCAATCCTAATGAATAAATTTGGCTATCTTCCACATCAGTTTCTAACATTAAGATATATGTTGGTGTATGCATCGGTAATCGCAATAATTTCTTAATGAAAAATCTTTGCAAGAAATTAACTTCTTCGAAATGAGCAAAACCCCAAACTTGTGCTGCATAAGTTTGTATTGACCTGCAGACCGATAAATAAAGTCTCCATTTCGCATTCATGCATATATCATTTCGCCCAATTACACTGTCCCATGTAGTATTTAGAGCATTCTTCGCCATTATGTTCCGATTTTGTACATGTTTTCCAAATTTCATGGTTGGGGTAAAGGTTACACCAAGATATTTAAATTCATTTGTTATCCGGACTTGTCTTTCATTAAACTTCCATACTTCTTTTTTGCTAGGTCTACCTCCATTTCTAAATACCATTATATCTGATTTTTCTAGATTTACTTCGAGATTCCAAGTTTTACAATAGGTTTCGAGTTTACCTATCATCTCTTGCATTATTGTTATATCGTCTGCAAGTAAAACAATGTCATCGGCGTATAGCAATAGGCGAATGTTGATGTTTTCAATATATAATCCTCCTCCCAGATTGTCATGCAAATCATTTATATAAAGTGTAAAAAGCATGGGTGAAAGTAGACACCCTTGTTTTACACCTCTTGTTGTTGCAAAGTACTCTGACCTCTCCTGCCCAGTCCATACTGCCGACTCCGTATTTTTATATATGTTTTCGATAACTTTTACTATTTTATATGACAGCCCAATTTGGTGCAATTTAAAGATCAATGCCTGGCGAGATATGTTATCAAAGGCAGCCTTAAAATCAATGAAAAAAGCGTACACTTTTTTCCTTTCACTAAGTTTCAGACTAACTATAGCTGCCAGGTTGTATATATTGTCAACAGTAGAATATTGCCTCCGGAATCCAGCTTGGTATTCTACCAGAATATGATTTTCCTCGGCCCATGTATAAATGCGATCGTTTAAAATACCCATAAATATCTTGGCGGCACAATTCATAAATGAGATACCTCTATAATTGGAAGGGTTGTCGTAATCGCCTTTCTTATGAATAGGGTAAATTATAGATTTTGTAAAGATCTTATCCATGGTGCTTTCATTGAAAATGTTATTATAAGTGCTTAAAAGCTGGAGGTGAAATTGCTCTGTTGCGTATACGAAGAACTCATATGGTATTCTATCTTCACCCGGTGCCTTATTCAACTTGACTTTGTGAAGCATATTTTCCAATTCACCCATGGTTATGGGTCCATCTAAAATCGGATCATGGTACATATAGCAGCAACATTGAAATGTAGGCTGATCTTGACCATACCCGGTAGGAATGTCGAAGGGCCTAACAGAACTCATTGTGCTAATTTCAACGAAATCGGTTAATAAATTCGTCTATTATGAGCCTGAAACCTTAAATCGGGAGATCGGTATATATGACAGTATTGAACAGGAAAGTCGAGGAGCCTAACACAACTAGCTATACGAAATTTCAGCGAGATCCGACAATAAATACTCCTGTTGTAGACCCAAGACCTTAAAATGAGAGATTTGTCTATATGCCATCTATATCGAAATATAGCCCGATTTTAACCCTACTCGGTACAAATGTCGAGGATCCTAACGCAACTCATTTTGTCCTTTTTCACCAAAATCGGTTAATAAAATCGGCCTAACACAACTCGCTATACCAAATTTCTGCGAATATTGGTCCATCAATGCGCCTGTTATGGGACCGTAACATTAAATCGAGAGATCGATTTATACGACAGCTATATACAAATCTGGTCCGATCTGGCCCAAATTAAACAAGGATATCGAAAGGCCTAACACAACTCACTGCATCAATTTTCAGCTCCAGGTTGTTTTTTACTTAATACCAACAATATCTCCCCAGAAAAATTTGTTTATCTACTCCCAAATACGATACCCTTTATTTGTCCCTTCTATAGCCAAGATCGGTCAATATTCCCTTTTGGGCAGGGATTTTGGAGTTTCATATTGTAATAATCGTCCAAAATGCCCATTTGAGTGGGTTTTCAGGTCAGCGTGGCCCCCTAGGTATTCGGACCAAATTTGTAATATCAAATTCGTACTTTACTCTCTCATTTGAGTGCCATATCGTCCCCATCGGTCTACTACAATATTATTTTTGGGTATTACTTTTGGGGTAAGGGGGAGGATCCAGCTGTCTACCGATATTAAAAAAATATTATACAACCTTTTTGCTCCTTCCAGGCCATATTCGTAATCTAATCCCTAATACCTTTCATATTAGTCCCATATTGACATTATCGTCACATAAGCCCATTTGAGGAAGTTTGGGGACGGGGCGGCCCCCTTTGTTCTTTGACCTAATGTTTACTATCATATTAGTACTCTACTCCCGCACACCTTTCATTTAAGTTCCATATTGTTTCCATTGAGTCCACTTTTATTTTTGGGTGGTGCTGTTGGGGTAAAGGGGAGTGTCCACTCCCCTTCGGATATCAAACAATTTTATAGCCTATTATTCTTTCTAGCCCTTCCTTCCTCCCTTCGGTGAAAATTTCAAGAAAATCGGTTCAACCGTTGTCGAGTCATTTGCGTACAAACAGGCGGACATACGAGCATACATTAATATTTATATAACAGATAGCTTATGACAAAGTCGACTTTACTCCCTTTTTGGTCCGTACTTATTGTGAGGACAATACAATGAGTGTAGCTTGACGCGGCATTGGTATTGGTGTTAGTGTTAGTAGCACTGTTGTAGCTCCTCCAGGAAGTAAGGACAATTCACATACATGCATATTATAATTTTGAGGCTTATTGCAAAGCCCTTTCGACATTTCTTTATGATGTTGTTAGATTCTTTTCATACAAACCAAATATGAATATGAACCGAACCGAAATATGACAGTTGATATACCAAAGGGATTATCTGACATTGTTGAGTTAAATCTGAAGAAATGACTACGCCGCTTTGTTTATTCTAACATAAATACGTGTACACCACAATTTTATTGTCGAGAGTGAACGGCGTGCCGCGTAACTTCTTAGGTTAGGTTTTGTTGAAAAGAGGGTATAGATATTAATTCGCCCCATGCCACTCAGATTGACCTATGGAAGCCTTCAATTAATACAAGCATTTTGTTTTGGGACTAGTTATCGCACATTGCAGTGAATGGGCTCACGTTATCCAGTTTAGCAAACTTTTCTCCATGTTGCAATTTTGACTAAACAAATTTTTCATCTCCTAAACTTATTTACTCTTACGTTTTCTTGTAGAATATTTGCAGTTTGTTAACTTAGTCTCATTTGCTTTCGACCTAAATCACATACTACATGTTTGCCGCTTACTTAGTTTTCTGTTTTGCTTTGAGCCCTGGGCAATTGTTTGGGGATTTTCAAGATTTCTATTAGGGAAAGAACTGGTAATTTGGTGGTATGTTCCTGTGGATTGTTGCTGTGGTGCTTTAATAGATGTTTTCCCAGTTATAATTTCTTAAATTAGAAAATTTTGGAAATTCCTAAGATTTAGGGTTTGGGGCACTACATGAGCATAAATGGGTGGAAATTTAATGAAATGACCAAGCAAAACACAAACAGAGAAAAAAAATTTTAAGAACAGAAAAGTTTAAGCAAAAAGTTTATTAAGTGTAAAGAGATGTCTCTGAAGACGAATTTCTCTTAAGACAAAATAAAAAAAAAAAAAATTTCTCAAGAAAAATTTCTAAGAAATTTTGTCTAAAGAAAAAATTTAAAAAAAAAAAATTTCCCAAAGAAAAAATTTTAAAACAAGTAAAAGCGTGCTAAGTTCGGCCGGGTCGAATCTTATATACCCTCCACCATGGATCGCATTTGTCGAGTTCTTTTCCCGGCATCTCTTCTTAGGCAAAAAAGGATATAAGAAAAGAGTTGCTCTGCTATTAAAACGATATCAAGATATGGCCCGGTTCGGACCACAATTAAATTATATGTTGGAGACCTGTGTAAAATTTCAGCCAATTCATATAAGAATTGCGCCCATTGGGGCTCACGAAGTAAAATAGATCTGTATCGGGCTATAGACCGATTCAGACCATAATAAACACGTTTGTTGATGGTCATGAGAGGATCCGTCGTACAAAATTTCAGGCATATCGGATAATAATTGCGACTTCTAGAGGTCAAGAAGTCAAGATCCCAGATCGGTTTATATGGCAGCTATATCAGGTTATGAACCGATTTGAACCTTATTTGACACAGTTGTTGAAAGTAAAAATAAAATACGTCATTTCAGCCAAATCGGATAGGAATTGCGCCCTCTAGAAGCTCAAGAAGTCAAATCCCCAGATCTGTTTATATGACAGCTATATCAGGTTATGGACCGATTTCAACCATACTTGGCACAGTTGTTGGATATCATAACAAAACACGTCGTGCGAAATTCCATTCCATTCGGATAAGAATTGCGCCCTCTAGAGGCTCAAGAAGTCAAGACCCAAGATCGGTTTATATGGCAGCTATATCAGGTTATGAGCCGATTTGAACCATACTTGGCACAGTTGTTGGGTATCATAACAAAACACGTCGTGCGAAATTCCATTCCATTCGGATAAGAATTGGGCCCTCTAGAGGCTCAAGAAGTCAAGACCCAAGATCGGTTTATATGGCAGCTATATCAGGTTATGAGCCGATTTGAACCATACTTGGCACAGTTGTGGGATATTATAACAAAACACGTCGTGCAAAATTTCATTCTGATCAGATAAGAATTGCACACGCTAGAGGCTCAAGAAGTCAAGACCCAAAATCGGTTTATATGGCAGCTATATCAGGTTATGGACCGATTTGAACCATACTTGGCACAGTTGTTGGATATCGTAACAAAACACGTCGTGCAAAATTTCATTCCAATCGGATAAGAATTGCGCACTCTAGAGGCTCAAGAAGTCAAGACCCAAGATCGGTTTATATGGCAGCTATATCAAAACATGGACCGATATGGCCCATTTACAATACCAACCGACCTACACTAATAG